>NW_006912073.1:0-206657 GCF_000523435.1 Bipolaris zeicola 26-R-13
ATCTTGTTACCTTGGCCTGTCCGATTGTGCTCCCGAGCTTAAGACTACCCTCTGGGGTTGCGCCCCTTACACTAGGGTCGCTAGCGACCCTGTGCACCAGCACACTATCTGCGAGATACCTTATAATTGACTCTCTGTTTGTAGTTTATTGACAGTGAAGGCCGTTTCCAGACGAGTGTGCTTTATGAAGAGGGACACAGTCGCTGCATTGTCTTTGCGGTTATAAGGATAAGCAGGGCATTGGCTTAATATAAATGTTGAAGAAAGCCGAGCGTATCCTGAAGTTGATGTTGTAGCTGAAGAGAATAACGGAGACTTTCTATATGTCGAGGAGTCATTCCTGTTGTTATACTCACGATCTTTGGAGGAATTAGCAGGGTCGAAGAGTGGTAAAGCTATCAGACGTGCATATAGTTTCTGCATAAACGGGAAGTTAATGCGGAGGGCTGCGTTCTAGAAAGAAATTTAAAAAGTTTATAGAAATGCCTTTTGAAGTTTATCCTCCCGCCCTCTTGCCTAAGTGGCGTAAGCTACTATGCTAATCTTCGGCGGTGAAGAGCGTGCTGCTGTAGCCTACAATACCCTAGAAACTATTCTCTGAGGACAACACACTCTAGAGCACCTTTAACGCGACTGTAGGCTCAGCTATAAGCGTAAAAGAAAAGTAACCTCGAAGAGGACACAACTACTCCGCGTACAATAGTGAAAACTCAGCGAGGATTACCCTAGGGGGGACGGCGGGCGAGATATATTCAATAGAATACACTAAAAATATAGAAAGAAGACTAAGGGTCTGTTTGGTTCCGTCTTTATTTACTGTTTGTAATACTGGATTAGGGCTCCGTCTAGAAAGCAGAGCTGGAAATGGCTTTGTGTTAGTAAAACGAAGATTTAGCCGTTACTAACTTGCGCTGATAGAAAAAGCTATGTCTATTGTTTACGTGCTTTATGCTTTCGTTTCTTTCAGCAAAACGGAGCTCCGTTTTGCTGCCTTGTTGGTAACTTTTCGTGAAGGTAGCCCATCACGTGACTCGAACAGAGATGAGATGAAAATCAGCCGAACAGCCCATCCCCCTCCCTGTCGAAGCTCTCAGCCTAGAACGTAAATTGGACGGAGACGGCAAATGGAGCAAAAGAACAGTCCCTAACAAGAACCAGATGAACAGGCTTACTTAGCGTAATGTTGAGTTGAGTTGTGTAAGCGCTAGAGCCGTCTGTACTTTCGTACAAAGAGAGAAGCCGTCAGTACGATAGTGTGTTGGTCTTGGCAACATCGACCCCGCCCACATCATTCCGTTCATCGTGCAGACACATCGTCGAAATGAGGCCACATGGAGTACGTTGCCAGATATCTTCTTATAGTGTACATAACTGAGAAACGGTAGGTTTTGTGTGTGTACCAAGAATACCCAACCGTCATTTGCCCTCGCCGTAATGGTTCATGGTCAAGTTTGGCATAATTATATGTCGTAATGGTACATGCAACACTCTTCTGCACATAGGAAGGCTGACCAGACAAGCCGGAACATCCCATAAGATTAGAAGACTCTTCTCCGTTTGTCACCTCCGATTAAGTTTTTGAAACTTTGCACATTCCTTACGTCATGAGTGTTCTTCCCGCCCATCAAGTGGAGAGAGGTGCTTAGTATGTAAGGGTACCGCGGAATAGTCATCTGCTGGCATACAAAAAGGTACCGAAAGGTGCCGGAGGTTCGGTGTACCCCTGCAAGCCGCTGACGTTACTGAAGATGTTTTTTGTCTCCATATTGGCATCTTGCGCGACAAGATTGGCCGAAGTTCCGAGGTGTATGTAAGCTTCTTCAGGCAGTTCAGTTCATCTGCCTGGTCGCCCACAAATATCCATTACACTAGGGAACGCGTGAAAGCGTACATAGCACATATATTGTTGAATATTATGTGCTAATAAAATCTACCCCAGGATCCTGAACCTATATACGTAATGCTAGCGCATAGAGTAGCAGTGGTAGTCCCGGATGTGGCTGGACATACATAAGCATGTCCTGACATCCATCCCGTAAAGAAAGCGCGGCAAAAACTCGACTTTGTGAGAGAGGTCTGCAGTGATTTCCGCAAATTTTGTTTAAAATTAACATGCTAATTATAGACTCAACAGATATTGCGAAGAAGAAGCAGGGAAGCAAACCATCAAAGTTTGTATATTTCCCTACACACACCGTAATCCTGATCAGGAACTGCACCGCAAATCGACAGTGAGATTGGGATTACAAAAGGACCGATGTAGCTTGGCTTTTCAACCTTAAACCAGCCGTCGGGAAGCTGACCAAAGCACCACCGGTGAGACTTTTGTAACTAAATGAGGTAATAGAAAGTACAAATTCAGACAGTAGTCCACATTTCATGCGAGCGGATAAAAAAACTAGAAAGAGAGTGGATACCAATAATTGCAAAGCAAAGTTTCTACAATGAGGATGCCTGTAGACATGGCCTGAGGATTGCTAAGAGGTTGCTATGAACTAGCGTAGCTCATACATACGTACTCCTTGTCAGCTTACATACTTACTTACTGACGATCACCATTTTCACCAAAAGGCACCACCAAATCGGCAGAACACTGATGCTGTACAACCCCGCTTGTTTCTTCCGGACCAGTCCCGGGGCATCCGCCTCTCAACGTCTCTGTCACTAAGATTCGGTATCGTGAAATTTGGATCTAAATTCCCATATACCATTTACTGATGATTTTTGTCGCCACACACCAGGAGAAACAATGTACATTTATAGTGGATAACAACAACGTGATTCCTGCTAAAACTCAACCTCGACTAGGAGTGCTAGTAGCTTGCTCAGATCTACACATCTCGTTCAGAAAATTACCGATCTTGAGAACCTTGAACCTACACACTTACTGTACACACGCAGGTCATAAGCCGGCGCTTACTCCGAAATGTAAGCCAACAAAGTCTTTCCCACTCTTTCAAGTAAACGTGGAATGAGCGCAACACTCTGTATATAAATACAGTTGTAATTCCCAAGTTGGATGGCATCACCACACTTTCTTCCTCACATCCACCAATACCAATCACCACTCGGTTCCAAGAAAAGAAAAAATGGCTCCCCTTATGTCCTACATCCTGGCCCTCGGTGCCCTGGCCAGCACCGCCCTAGCCACACCTACCTACCCTGCCGAGCCAGTCAAGTACCAAAACAACACTCTGTACACCTACAGGGAGCAAGGCTGCACGGGCCACTCCTTCAGGTTCGTCGACTTCCAGCCCAACGTATGCGCCGTCACCATCACCCGCCCCGGCCTCAACATCAGCGAAGCCATCGCCGCCAAACTCACGCTCGTCAAGTCCGGTCGCCTCGTGCGCACCGAAGTCGGGTACACGAACCCCACCTTCGTCGCGTGGAACGAGGGCCCAGCGAGCAACTCGGATGGACCCCTTCAGTGCGGCACGGTTCGCGATTCCGAGGTCGTCAAGGGCAACACGCTGTGCCTTAGCACTCCTGACAACGAAAACGACCACGGTTACAGCTACTTCCGTGACGATAGCACGGATAGTTCGTCTGGCGTGCAGAAGAGGGATGCGCCCCGCTGCACTGGCGAGCAGTACCCTGACTCTGTCATTATTGCTGGAGTTGTTTACACCCTTGTCGGTGTTCCTGCGGATGTTGTCATTGAGCTCATAGTTGCAGTTATCGACGGCGCGGTTTCCGTTAGGGCTGAGCTTGATATTTACATCATCAGTTAGCTTGGTGACAAGTGAGGGCCACTCTAGCTCTACATCGTAGAGTCTTGGTGTGCCTTTTTCTTTTGCCGGAGCCGGAAATATGTTAGTCAGGGATAATACGGAAAGGGTGTATATATAATTTATTCATTCTTCAGGTCGCGATGTCGTAATCGGCGCGTGATTTGGTATTAAATATTTACAATTGACATTAGCTCTAACATGCTCAGTTGGCGTGACATTGCATACCACGTGATAACACATTCCATGCAATCAAACCAACAATATGTAACTCTCGGAGTAATCGAGTGATATTAAATTGGGATTCGAACGGACAAGGCACTTCGCCCAGTGTAAGCTGTCTATATCCTCAGCTTACATGTCTTACTTCTTGAAACCCCCTTATCACTCTCACTCGTCGCCGTCAATGTAACAGTCGCCTCATTCGAGGCCCTACTCTCCCTTCCAACCGCCACCTTAACCGTCTTCTGCTTCCCAGCGCCCGCATAAACAAGCGCATTTGGCAACGCGACCTTCCAGCCCTCGCCTTCGACCTTAGCTTCCAAGCGATAGATATCGGAGCCAAGGTAAGCAGAGAGATCTTGGGGGTGAGGATTAGTGCTGAGTTGAGCGGCTTTTCCCGTGTTCTTCAGCTCGAAGGTGCAATACATGGCGTTTTCATCACTCAGGGACGGGCCGTCTTGCGCTACCTTGCCAGATCCGAGCTCGATGCCGTGTTTGGTAGATGTGGTGGCGTTGGCGGTGGCGGTGGATGCTACACCGACAGTATAATGTAAGACACCAGCCTCATCACGTAGCTTCTCAAGGATGTAGAAGTGCAGACCATTGGGCTCGTCGATGTATTCGTATTCCGAGCCGGAATTTGTGCCGGCGTGGAAGAGCGCGTCTACGAGTTGTCGGTAGTCGCCGATGGTCCAGTACCGAGCCGTGCCGTTTGGAAGGTAGAAATCAATCTGGCGGGCATCTTGAGGGTTTGCGTCAATGACCCATTGGAAGGGTTGCACACGGTCGCTGTTCTTGGTTTTGCTAATCATTACGCCAGAATCGGGGCAGAAGGAATCAGCACCCATGCGGTCAACAACTTCGACGTTGTAGTTGTTGTAGCGGCGGCCATCGCAGAGTGGGTCAACAGTGACGTTGCATGGTGGTGCAAGGTCGCCTGCGGAACCAAAGGTAATGTTAAAACCCATGAGGCTGCCAACTGGATCGACTGATCTAGCTGTGAGCTGAGCGATCACTGGACCAGAAGCAGCAAGGCCAGACCGGGATATTTGCAAGATAGGAGTGTTGTCGATGAGGCCAATCTGGTGCTTGTCGCGCATCGTATGTAGAGAACCCATAGAGGCACCTTGGACAGGTGGGATTTGCCAACGTGTGTGTGGACCTCCAGGACCGTTGAAGCTACCACGAGACAACATACTCCAAGGGCCGGTATAGGTACGTCTAGCGGGGTTGCTGAATGGGTTGTTGTAGTTGTCACCAATACCAAGCAGATGCGACAACTCGTGAGCAAACGTAGCCATGCCACTCGACTCTCCCTGCGTAGACGAGCCACCACCTGCGTTGGGCCAGATCGTGGAGGCTGCAGCCCACGAAGACCACTCGACATAGCGAGTACTTGCCCAGTTGGGGAGTGAAGAGTTGCCTGGGGGCCCAAACTCGGGGGGTACGTCTTCTTTGGAGAGGAACTTCATTTCACCGAATTCCTGCCATGTAGACGACTCATCCTGGCCCGCAGAGAGGATGAAAGCCAATTCGAATGCGTCTGCGGTTTCGTTGCCAACTTCCGCTCGCCATGCCCCGAGAGCATCAGTGCGCAGGTCGACTGAACACGGAGGACCTTCTGGACAAGCACCTTCATTGAAGCCGCCCTCCTCATCGTCGATTCCGTACTGGTAGCTACGCGAGGGCATGCGATACGGGCCGAATACGGTCAGGTCGACTCCATATTTTCCAAATGAGTCGCCCATCCAGTACTCGTGCAGCGTATGACCCTGGTTGATCTCGCTTGGAACGTTGAGAAGATCGTGGTAGAATTTGGGTACATCGTCACGACTCAGGCCAGCAGCAAGCGGTTGTGGGTTACCGAAGATATCAGAGTTGGCCCGGAGAGTAACCACAAAAGGCGAATCCGGATAGTCGACTGTTATCATGGCGATGTTGAAGTTCCTGTCCCTACCCTTGCGCGATGGGTCTGCCCAATTAGTTTTCGGTGGTTCAACGTAGTCTATTGTATGATCAGCACATAGAACATAGCTCCTCTAACAAAGATCGTTTGCCTACCATCCCAAGTCATATTATCCGGGTTTACCCAGTTCTGAGGATCAATAGGCGTAAACGGATCCGAAGATGGGCTTTGGCGAGGAAGAACGGCAGCAGAGGCAAGCCTGAGCATTGCACTCCCGAGTACCACCATGGCGGCACCCGATGACTGCTTCTTGTCTACCATTGAGCTTTCAGCGACCCCGGTTGAGGTCAAGAAGGCTTCTGGTCTAAGCAAGTAGAAGAGTGAAGCAAGACGCAAATCCAGCCAAAGTGTAGGCGGCGGGTGACTTTTGTACCGTCACAGCAGCATCTGGACATGCATACATTGTCCATAACCGACCCATTGCAATAAAAACCCGCATCATATCATGCTGATAGCCGCGTAGTTCAAGGCAAAGCCGGTCGATATACGGTTCGTCGGTATATCCGGCTGCCTCTTGAGGTTAGTTGCGTTCCATCGGTTGGCTTGGCAGACAAGCACCTGCTTGTTGGGGGTCGAGAATAGTGGATCCCAGTCGCACGCATTGTTGATCAACGTATAGTGGCACCGGGACGCCACAAGCTTCTCTGGCAGATGCTTGTAGTTGACATCATACATGGCGAAAAGGAAAAGGTAGAAGGTATAGCATACTATCACTCACGAGAAATAAACCCTCAAGACCCAACGAGTATTCAACAGTCTCAACGAGACGAGGGCGATAGTCTTTCCCTGTCTATACACATTTCACACCGCTGGTGCGAACCAGAGAGGGTACGGGCCAGGAAATCTTCGGCTTGAGACAAAAGAAACAAAGGAGATCGCCGTGCCGCAATCGTGTTTCTACCCTCCCAAGTCCCGGCTTACTGATATCATGCATAGTGAATGTTTTGGTGGTAAACCCAGTATTGCCAGCTACAGTGTACAGAGTAGATAGATTCAAGTACTAGCATATCTGCAAGCTAGACTACGCTTTTGGCATAAACTCCGGATTTGTTCGTCCTTGACAAGGAGAGTACCGTAGAGACGAACTCGTAGAATAATAAAGAAAAATGTCCGCAAACGCCGCTGTATGCAATGAAAGCCAGGTAAGACGGTCCAGTAAACAAAGATTGACAAGTCATCGAAAGCGCATCAAGACATGTGTCCTACTCATCCTGCTTGATTTCAAGCTTGGTCTTCTTAGGACTACCACTCTGGTCATCCTCAGCCTTGCGCTTGTTGGAGGAAGCGGCAATCTCGGCCTCAGTGCGCGAGTCCTTGACAACGGGGACGCCGTGAGCATCGCGCTCAATCTCCTTCTTCTCCTCCTTGGTGTTGGCACGGTCGTCCTTGCCGTTCTTGAAACGATCGCGACGCTTGTTCCAGTCACCACTGTCGACGGAGTCGTTGGAAGCGCTGCGGTCACGACGCCTGCGAGGAGAACGATCGCGGCGGTTGTCGCGACGATCACTGCCACCTCGGCCACCACGTCCTCCACGGTTGGATCCGCGACCACGGCCTCCGCCACGACGGTCGTTACCTCGGTTGCTGCTGAAGTTACCGTTGGCCTCGCGCGCCTTTTTACGCTTCTCGTACTTCTCCTGCTCGGTGAGTTCCCAATCTGGCTTGATTCCCTTCTCCTCGCATTTCATCATGATGTACTCCTTCTTGCCCATAGTGGTGAGCTCGTTGCCATTGAACTTGGGCTTGGGGTCGAGAGCGAGGAACTGCTGCTGAGAGTCCTTGGAGTCGAACTCGACAAAGACACTACCCTTCCAGGCACCCTCGTCATCGCGGCGCTTGCGGACCATAACAGAGCCAAAGGGACGGAAGAACTGCTCGAGCGCAATCTGGCCAGCCTCCTCAGAAGCACCAAATCCTTTGACGTAGGCGCTTGTCTCCATGGTGTTGGATGAGCTGCTCCTTAGGCGGTAGAAGAGCTCTTCTGTGGTGGGGGGTTTCTCGTCGTCGCCCTCCTTAGCTGGGACGACTAGTGGCTCTTTGCGCTTGACAGCCTCGCTACCCGGCTTGCTGTACTCGCCATCATCGACAACAACAAGATCGCTGCTGTGACGGAGGGCTTCTACGACAGCGGAGTAGGGCTTGAAGCGACGCATGCGCTTGAAGGTGCAAATGTGGTGGATCGAGACAGGCTTGTTCTTGGGGCCCTCGAGCTCCTTGAACATGTGCTCATCGGTCGCCAGGTTCTGCGCAGAGAAGTAGAACTCGATCTGGGCGCGGTTAGTAAGCGAGACCAAGGGTGGAAAGACGGGAGTCATACTTGAGCGCGGATCTCAGCTGGATCGTCGGACTCTGGGAGGTTGTCAAACTCTTGGTTTTGCCTGTGCAAAGAGTCAGCTACTGCAAGCATCAATCGAAAGACGGGACTCTGGGCGTACTTCTTGCTACGGCCGTTGCCTTTGCTGCCACCGCGACCGCCTCGTCCACCACGGTTGTCGCGACCGTTGCGACCGTTGCGGTCTTCGCGGTCGTTGCGGTGAGCGCTCTTTTCGCCGGACTTTCCGTTGAGCTCCCATTTCTCCTCACCGTCGGCGGCTTTGGTGTCAGGCTTAGTCTCGGTCTTGGAGTCAGACTCGACCTGAAGCGCCTTCTCAGCCTGTGAGGTTTCGGCGGGGTTGGAGGCCGCCGCAGCAGCGATTTCGGTGTCGGCCATTTTTAAAACGGTTGCAGCGTGAGTCGCGTAGTTACTAGGGAGCTGCTGCGGTAGTTTTTATGTTTGTATAACGAAAATGAAGGGTGGGTGAGAAGAAAAGGTCGAGGATGGGCGAAGAGCTATGGTTCTGCTAGTGGGGAAATTTCAATACTAGTACCAGGGTCCATAGGCGCCAAGTCTCACTCACTGCGGAATTGTTGCACGCCCGCTAATAATACCAGTCGACGTACGCCCTTTGGGAGCAGCGACAATACGCCGCCCCAATTGACTCACCCCCGCCGTCACCATGCCGCGCAAGAAGCCGAGGTTCCATTCACTCAAGAAGCTCGTATGCATCCCGTTGCCTGCCGTCAATAGGGCGTCCCGGTCGCTAACCCACTGCAGAATGTTCGCCAGAATTGGTCGCGCTGGTCTCTATACGCCCTTTCCCAGCTCAAGGCACCCAATGTTACCACACGCACATATTTCCAGCAAAAATGGACGGCAAAGGCGTCGACACGAGCGTACCACGGCGAGCACATACGAGAGAAGAAGTGGAAGCACATGTTCAAGCGAAATCTCCCCGCCGTAGTGCCCATGGACCACCAATATCTCGCTCGCCACGATGGTTCTGAGCAGGCGGCGGGACGAGGCATGGGCGCTGATGTGAATGACAAGACGAAGACGCCCCCGATGACGCCATACATGCAAATGGCCTACTATCCGCTGGAGCGGCGGCTAGATACTGCCATTTTCAGGGCTCTATTCGCAAGCAGTGTGCGGCAGGCCAGGCAGTTTGTCGTCCATGGTCTGGTCAAGGTCAATGGCAAGAAGGTGCGTCTGGCAGTGTCTACATGACCAAGCATCCAAACCCAGACTGACTCCAATCTCCAGATGGTATACCCAAGCTACGCACTCAACCCAGGCGACATGTTCCAAGTCGAGCCCTCATCCGTCATGTTTGCAACCGGAGCGCCCAAGACCCGCTCATCGACCGCCCGCCGCGTGACTAAGGAGAAAGCCGCTGCCCGCGCCCAAGAACGCGAGCAGAGCGGTGGCCAAACCCCCAAGCAATCAAACGACGCCGACATAGTCATCTCGCAATCCTCGCGCGAAGAACCGACTCCCACAGAACTCAAGAAGCAGCTGCAGGACCTGATGGAGCAAGTCGATGGCGTCCTCGCCGAAGACGTCAAAGCAAAAGACAAGCAAAAATTCCGTGCCCTCCGCTCAAGTATACGGAAAGCCATTAGCCTATGGCGCTCCGCAAACCCAGAAACAATCTCAACCCTCGATGCCCAATTCGACTTCCTCAAGACGCAAATCGCCGAGCGCAACGCCGCCATGTCTTCCATGTCCTCGTCCAAAGACTCGGCTGCAGAACCCCTCATTTCCGAGGAAGACCAAGCGCGCCTTCGATCTGCGTTTGAGAAGCTAAGGCTGGAAACTGAACATACTTCAGCGTGGAACAAGCGAGATGCCCAGGCACCGTATGCGACGCCCTGGCGGCCAAGGGATTACATGAGCGCTTTTGCATTTATCCCCCGCTACCTCGAAGTCAATCAAAACATCTGTGCAGCTGTGTACCTGAGGCATCCTGTCGCGAGACCCGGACTGGCAGAGGTTCCGACACCGTTCCATATCGAGACGGGCCAGTTGGCATTCAACTGGTACCTGCGCAACCGCTAAAGCAAAATCATAGATCATGAGAGAGGGCGTCTGTATAACTGTAGATAAATCCGCTGCTAGCGGTGTCAATTGCATTGTATAACATTGTCTTGAACAACAACAACAACAAAAATATTTGACTAGATATATGACGGACCTGCTGTGTATATGCAACAGAGATCTTTCCTCGTCGAAATTTGCGTCCAAAGAAAAAAAAAGCATGCTGCAATCCTTTGCCAGAATCAACAAAACTCCAACGCTATGATACATGAGGGCAGTAATAATATTAGTGAATAGCGTCCTCGGACTATCCGTTGATACTGTCATGGGGAAGTATCCCCTCCTAGTTGCTTGGCCTTGGAAATGACAGTGTCAAGTGTGCCTTTCGGCGCCATATCTACAAAGCAGGATACGGCTTCAAGGATTGGGGTCCATGCAAGATCCCTTTGTGCTGGTTGCTCGAATTGCAAGGTATGCAGCTCTAATTGTATGTAAACAACAGAGTGTATAGGTGTGAAGCGTCAAGACCGGGATGTGGGAACTGGTATGAATAGCTAAAGACGGGTTGAGGGTGCCCATTGCGGGCCCCAAAGCGCAACGTCTTCAATCATCGTCCGACTCTTCCTCATCCAGAGTATAGATGCTCACAGGGTACCTTAGAGTCTCTGCACTAGGCCTAGGACTCACGTCGACAACACTACTCTCAGGTGTCCAGTGGGAGCTCACTTCAGATGTCGTGGATGCGGCGGCATACTGGTGAAAGCCATTAGCGACAACGTCAGACATGTCTCGGTCAGAATCATAGCCAGGTGGCTCCGTGGGCGTGTCTGAACGATAACTTGGCAGGCTCTCGGTCCGCGACAGTGGTCGCGAAGGTATCTCAGGAAGCGATGTAGGGGGGTATGTGGATGCTGTTGATAGCGGGGAGAAGGGCGCGTGAGTTTGTTCCCGTTGGTAAATGAAAGGAGGGTGGTTGACACTTCTGCCTTCTTCGGCGTCTCGCACAAGATCATTGACAACATCGTGTGCTGCCCTCAATTGCCGGATCTCTTCTTGCATTGCATCTTCAAGCACATTTTCCTGCTCGGAGATGAGGGCCCTCTTCTCTTCATAGTCAGCAATGCGCTCACTGTCCCTCTGTGCCCAGTTACCGCGCCACCACTTGCTCCATGCATGCTGGCGCGCTGCTCGGCGATAGGCACGAGCATTGATGCGTTCTTCCCGGGCAGCAGCACGCTCAGTACGTGTTCGAAGGCTGCTGCATTTATGGCGGATTGCAGTGAAAATACAGCCGCAACAAAGGATGCCAAAGGTGATTTCAATGGCCAAAACGAAGGGTGATTCTTTGGTAGGTCTTGGTGGAAGTTCAACCTAGGACGTGTCAATTTGGATCTTGGACGACGACAAGGGAATGATCAACATACTGCTTCCGCTTTGTACGCTGGAGGGGTCGGTGTGCTGGCCCTCAAGCTATCATCAGAAACCTGTGCTACCTGTGCGACATGATCATGTGCCTGGGGGAAAATGTGCTCCGGACGGCCCATATTGATTGGCTTTTGGCCAGGCTTGTAGCGGATGTACGCTACTCTCCACGCGCCGATAGCCTTGTGAGCAACAGTCTTCAAGATGCAAGAAATGCCGTCACAATTACTCAATTCTTGTGAGACGTTTTGCGCCTCTTCTCTCAACCGCGAATGAATAAGCTTCTTCTGTTTGGTGATGAGCGACTGGAGTACTTCAAGTTCACTTTCAAGCGCTTTTAGTTGGCGAATATCGCCCTCTAAGGACTGAGCTCCAGTAGCGGGAGATGAAACCTCGACGTTGTCAGAGACGACAAGACGCAGAGCCTGGGGCGGTTCGCGCCAAGATTCAGCGACGTCGGTATTGCTGGCAGAAGGGTCTGGGGCAGACTCAAGCCTGAGCAGCGACGGGGGTGAGGTGTGCTGCTTGAAAGAAATGGTAAAACCAGAGGGAGTGTCTAGGGGTTGGCCGTCAATGGCCTTGATGTTAACGGTCAGGACTTGTGCAGCTTCTGTTTCTCTGTGGCCGTGAAGACAGGCCGTCTTCCATTCGAGATCCAAGTCGCGCTGCAAAAAGCGTTCATTCTGCGTGAGGTGGGTGAGGGCCTGGTAGGAGCCCGAGCCCGAGGCAAAGTCTCCGGACCACTCCTGGGGAAGATGTACTCCGTTCAAGGTAACGTTGGAAGAGCCGCAGGCGTCATCTTGGGCATGGCTGGTGAAGCTCAGGATCTGGGGGGGCGCGGGTCAGCAGGTGGGACGGTGGTGTTTAGTTGCCTGAAGTGGACCTTACTAGAGACTCGTCATTCTGGTCCGTGTGAGCCGGGCCAAGACAGCCAATACATGGAACGCTGAAGGTTGCTTGCGCGTAATTGTGCTGCACGTCTGCAAGTAGTAACACCTGGTCAGCAGCTGCCTAGACATGGCAAAAGGCGGATGGCTATGTCTGTCGTAGTATAAGAGAGGGGCATACCGAGATGCAGCAGGTCCTCTGCTCGAGCAGCTCGACCCTGGGAATGAGGTAGGACGGCGGCGAGCACAGGAGCCGCCCACGCACACGCTGTAAGCACCTTTGACCTGAACCAAGGCATCACGATCGGACGGCCGAGACAACTACGGCCAGAGAAGGGGACAGGAGAACTAAAGAGCGAGGCCCGGACGATGGGACAGTTGGTCCCAAGAGTGTCCAGAGAATCAGGCACCAGTCGCTACCGTCAGCACTGGCGTGGCTTAGACGTCTGAGACGACTGCGTGCCATTCAGCCACGGTTTGAGGCGTCCAGCGCGTCACGTGCTCGTGGCTGTTCCGCCAAGCCCCCGATCCACGCTTGGGCCAGCATCATCGTGCAGTCAGTCGAGGGCCGTGATATTCGCCGCCTGCTCCCACTTTGACAACGCGTATACATCAATTGAATCGCCCAGCGCCATGGTATGTCCCTTCAAGAGTCGCGCTGCCTTCTCTCGCAACTTGGCTGACTCGCATGCCAGCTTCCCTTGGGCCTTCTCACGGCCGCGACCGGCCACCCAATGCTCGTTGAGCTCAAGAGCGGCGAGACACTCAATGGGCTCCTGGTCAACTGCGACACTTGGATGAACCTTACCCTGCGAGAGGTCGTACAAACAAGCGCAGATGGCGACAAGTTCATGAGGCTGCCAGAGATCTATGTTCGCGGTAGCACAGCACGTCTACCACCCCCCTTCGAAGCCAGCGCAAAACTAACATGGACCAAGATAAAATACCTACGAGTACCTGACGAGATTGTCGAAATTGTAAAGGAGCAACAGGCCAAGGACCAAGCGAATCGGGGCGGACGAGGAGGTGGCATGCATGGGCGAGGAGACCACCGCGGCGATCGTGGCGGGGGAGGTAGGGGGACGAGGGGCAGAGGACGCGGTCGTGGCAGAGGCGGTGGTGGTGGTGGAGGAGGAGGTGGTGGCGGCGGTGGTGGTGCTTGAACGGCCTCATGTCCATCTGGCTGCTTCGCCCGATGGTACATGCCATGCATAGACCCACCGACCGGTCGACCCAGGGCGACGTTGATACGGTGATATTCGGGTACAGCATTGCAGGACTTTAATGGCAGTCGTTGTCGACTAGCTTGTCTTGCCGGGCGCATTAGCACTTGGTTACATCACGAGATACCCTGATTGTCAACTTCTACACGAGCACTGTTGTTGGCCTTGTAGAATCGCACATCAAGCCTCAAGCCTTGCTGCTCCTTTTCGTAGCTGTAGCAGTCTACCAACTAGCCCCGACATATTGTCAGCCATGCGAGCTCCTATCGCCGCAGCAAGTATTCACCATGTCCACCATCCATGTGCTTCTTGTGTCTCGTGAGATGTCTCGCGAAGCAACTCAAGCGTGTGCACTTATAGTTCTGTGCCGTCTTGGCGCGGAGCTTCATCTTCCTCGACCGTGCTCGACTTGCAATTTTGGGATTGTTGCTCTCATATATATGGCTCAGGTTTAACATGTGCTGGGGCGAAAGTAAAGAATATCCAAAATCCAACAACCCCTTCATAAGAAGTCAACTCGTTTTACAATTGAAGGTACCACAGGCCAAGTAAGGGCCCAGAATTTGTTGTAGAGATTAAGTGTATTCGTATCAAACCTTAATACTAGAGCCCAAGTCAACATTCTTCCCCTCGCCAGCAATTTGATTAACAACACGAGAATGCTGACTTGGTTGACATAGCTAGGTTAAGAGGAAATTTGCTTTCTGCATCGTACCCGCTGACGTGAGGTAGGAAAAGGCATTCTGTGGCACGTAGACATGTTGCGCTAGGAGGAATGACTGGCGGCGGCAGATTTCCTGTCAATTCGGGACGATCTGTCGGTACGTCCCGGGAGGAGTGCATTCCCTACATAGACTAACCTGAGACGCTTCTCGCCATGTGGGCCATCTGTGTGTTACTTGCAGTGACTACGCGTGCGATGATGAGTCTGTTGGTTTTGTAGAAAGATTGGAAAGGGGTGTATGCATTGTGCCCAATCATAAAAAGAGTAGTAATAAGAACGATGCTAATATCCACACATGTGGCCGGCAGTTACCTCAGAGCCCGTGCTTTCACATGAATCGTACAAGCTATACAGAAATCACAATCACCTCGGCTGCTTAGCAATATTTCAACAAGCACTTGTAGTAAGTAAGATATTCTTCTTAGTCAATACTCAGCTGTAGCATTTTAGATATTTCCCCTTGTGGGTAGCCCTTCTCCATGGAATGCATTACGACAACATGTCAAACCGTCTCTTATCGTCCGGCCCATGTCGAAGCGCTAGTCATCCAGCTGGAATAAAGGATGGCTTTTCCACACAGACTCAACGCCAAATCTTGGCTGATCGGACCAACGCATGGAGCTTCCACATCTCCACTGGCTCCTTGTTCTCCAGAACCAAGACTCGGTGGCGTTGCGGGGTACGTATGTACGGGAAGCAATGTCGGGAGGGAACCGGACGAAGAGATTTACTGCGTGAACAAGTGGAGAAGAAAGGCTTCAGTTCAGATTCCGACCTTACTACCCGGTGACAGGCTTGGACTGGGTTTCTTGACAGCGGTTGACCTAGACCCCCCGTCGATCTTAGTTAGTTCTGGGGGAGGTTCCGCGTATTGGCCAGGTGGGCCGATTAGCGTTACGCTCGACCCGAAAGGGGTTTAGCCTCCCCCAGCTGTGGCTCTTGGCGTCCCACCCCGCCAGCCTGACAGGGGATGTTCGCTGACAGGACGGTGAGATTGGGCAGAGGGCCCGGGAGTGCTGGATTCAAACTATAAAGCGCAATTGCGGCATTGCGACCTGCCATGGGCCGCGGCAGATAAGGTCTTTTGTCTCTTTCTCACTTACTTTCTGCGACAAACCTCTCTGCCTTCCACCATGGCTCATGCTCAGGCCGACTACGTGCCTGAAAAGTACGAGGCTGGCCAGTACTCGCCCAGCCAGCAAGAAGACCTCAAGTCTGAACTTCCGCACGAAGTGGCTGCTTATGGCCATGCTACCACGGACGCGTAGGTGCCCAAATCGCTGTACCCCCAGGTTGCGCGTATTTTGTTTTCTAATGAGTAATCTAGCTATGGAGAGCCCACAATCACCTTTGACAAGAAGGCTGAAGCGCGGCTGAAACTCAAGATCGATCTGTACATCATTCCCACAGTCGCTCTTCTCTACCTATTCTGCTTCATCGACCGAGCAAATATTGGAAATGCACGTCTGGCCGGTCTGGAAAAGGATCTCCATCTCAAGGGACACGATTACAACTCTGTCTTGTCCGTTTTTTATATCAGCTACATTATTTTCGAAATTCCGTCGAATATGGCTTGCAAATGGATGGGTCCCGGGTGGTGTGCGTATTACCTCTACAACTCTGCATTGGGCGCAAAACACTTACAACTCCGATTGTAGTTATTCCTATCATCTCGCTGTGCTTTGGCGCAGTCTCCATAGCCACGGCTTTTGTCCATACCCAAGCCCAAGTATCAGGCGTCCGGTTCGTGCTGGGCATGTTTGAAGCTGGAATGTGAGTAACTCTTGTGGCTCTGTTGAGATGTCAGCTTATGAAGTTTCTCTAGGTTGCCTGGTATTGCATACTATCTATCGCGATGGTATCGCCGCTCTGAACTTGCATTCAGGCTGTCCCTTTACATCGTCATGGCTCCCCTTGCTGGCGCGTTTGGCGGTCTCCTCGCATCGGCCATTCTGACCCTGGATAAATTTGGATCTCTCACACGATGGCGAATGATCTTCGCCATTGAGGGAATCGTTACGTGTGGACTTGCAATCATTTCCTTTTTCACGCTTACAGACCGACCCGAAACCGCGCGCTGGTTGACACCGGAAGAGAAGGAATTGGCAATTGCCCGTGTCAAGTCTGAGCGTTTGGGTCAAAAAGAGGTGCTTGACAAGGTGGATAAGAAGAAGTTTATGCGTGGAATCTTTAATCCTGTGGTGTTGACCACAGCCTTCATCTTCCTACTGGACAACATCACTGTGCAAGGCCTGGCTTTCTTTGCGCCCACTATTGTCCGCACAATCTATCCAAAGAAGACGGTTGTCTCGCAGCAGCTCCACACGGTCCCACCTTATATTGTGGGAGCATTCTTCACGGTTCTCTTACCATTCCTCAGCGGGCGATTCGACAGGCGTATGATCTTCTTCATCATTGGAGCGCCTTTCATGATGGTGGGCTATATCATGTTCTTGGCAAGCGAAGATGGTCAAGTACGCTACGGAGCTACCTTCTTGATCGCTTCAGGAGCATTCTCTTTTGGCGCGCTGTGCAATGCGCAAGCTTCGGCCAACGTTGTGTCTGACACGGCAAGGGCGTCTGCCATTGGTGAGTTACTCGAATCATGAATTAAATACGGAATCACTGCTAACATGTATTCCCAGGTACTGTGGTTATGCTTGGCAATATCGGCGGACTGATTTCGACATGGAGTTTTCTGCCGACCGATGCGCCAAATTATCCCATTGGCAACGGGCTTAATCTAGCCACCAGCAGCGTGATTCTGATTTCGAGTATTGTACTTCTATTCTGGATGAAGCAGAGCAACAGCAAGCGGCAGAATGTGGATGCCGAAGTGGAATTGGCAGGCAAATCCCAAGAGGAAATAGAGGACCTAGATTGGAGACATCCATCTTTCCGATGGAAGGCTTAAGCGTGTCATGGGTTTGGTCAGGGTATTTTATGCGCAAGGCAGGATATGATCACTCGATAAACTTGCGTAGTATAATACGAAGAGAAAAAAAAGTAAACGTGCACCCGTCGTGGCCATGAAGTTGGTACATAGTTCCTGATGACCGAACAAAGTCCGCGACTGATAAGCGTTCCCCCCGCACAGTGGAGAACCCCTGCAAGCCGCGTCGACCTCGGTTCGATCCTCACTTGTCGTGTATGGCTGAGTCGCATGTCGACATGACAAAATAAGCGGATCGCCCCGTCCAGTTCCAAGCTTTGTATTGTATCTTTTGTGATTGCCATTGCTTGAATTGTCTTCTTTCTTTTGCACCTCTGGGTCACAAGTTAGAGAACATGCCTTCGGCCATTGTGATTAAGCAGGTTCCAGGCAAGCTAGGACAGGTCTACTACCCGCTAGAAAAGATCATTGTGCCTGAGTCCACGCCCAAGGAAAATGAGGTAATGGCTCTCCGCCTGTACATTTGCCCATCACACCAGCTAACTCTCTCCTACCTCAGGCCGTCATAACCCTCACAGCAGCCGCCCTCAACCACCGCGACCTCTTTATCCGCCAACACCTCTACCCCGGCACCACCTTTGGCGTACCTCTTCTTGCAGATGGTGTCGGCATCGTCAAAAGCACAGGCTCTTCGGCGACAGCCAAGCCATGGCTCAACAAGCGCGTCATACTGAACCCCGGCACAGGCTGGAAGGACAGCCTCGACGGGCCAGAGCACCCAAAGGGGTACTCGATCATGGGCGGAACCAAGACCAATCCCGTGGGCACACTCCAAGACGAGTGCGTGCTCGACGCAGGGGAACTAGAAGAATGCCCCGAGCACCTGAGTGACGAAGAGGCTGCTGCGCTTCCCCTCACAGGATTGACCGCATGGCGCGCATTCCACGTCAAGAGCGGCAATGCCGTTGCTGGCAGGAACATTTTGGTCACGGGCATTGGCGGCGGCGTCGCCCTCATGGTGCTGTCTTTTGCCGTCGCCCGTGGATGCAACGTCTACGTCACCAGCGGGAACCAAGACAAGATCGACAAGGCTGTCAAGTTGGGCGCAAAGGGCGGTGTTATTTACAAGGAGAAAGATTGGGACAAGAAGCTGCAGGCTATACTGCCAAAGGATAGGCCGTATCTTGATGCTATTGTCGATGGTGCTGGCGGCGATGTTATCAAGGTTGGAAGCAAGCTTCTCAAGGTCCGTTGCCATCTACTTTGCATGTTTCATTTGTTCTACAGACTGACGAATCTGTTTCTAGGTTGGCGGTGTTATCTCTGTCTACGGCATGACCGTCTCTCCCAAGATGGACTTCCTCATGTCCGCCGTGCTGCGCAACATTGAAGTTCGTGGCTCTACTATGGGCTCGCGCAAAGAGTTTGCAGAAATGGTCCAATTTGTTCGTGACACAAAGATGAAGCCAGTCGTAAGTCGTAGTGTGCACGGATTGGATATCGAGAAGATCGACACGCTCTTTGAGGATATGAAGAACGCCAGCCAGTTTGGAAAGTTGGTTATTACTCTTGGGAACGAGAAAGCAAGTAAGTTGTGAGGGGTGTAGTAGAATCGAAAAATCCAATCCTTGTCCCCAGCCGTACCGGTGTTGTCCAACAGGAGGGCTAGCAGGATGGTTTCATGCTAAGCAGATCTATTTTAAGTTGTGGCTCTGGCTCTGTTTTCTTTTTTTGAAGCCATGACAACCGCCATCACATCCTCCGAATTTCCCCCACATGTGTCAAAGTTTATTTGGAATACATCCACCATTCCCTCACACTATGCACGGGAGATGTCACATGCACTTACCCAGCCATGTGGCGCGGAACAATTGAAAATGACCCGGTAGGGCCGTACATATGACAATTTGGTACAGCTAACCTTGACACATGCTCAGACCACAATGATGGATTCATATATCTCTGCACCGACTGCGACAAGGCCATGGCTTCTGCTGGCTTCATGGCGTGATGCAAAATAAGGTTGGACAGTGAACCGTGGGAAAAGTACATCTCGCGGGAGGAACAGGATGCGACTCTCTGGGAAACAGCATGTGGCACTTTTGCATCTACATGCGAAACGGAAAAGAAGTGGATCAGCAAATACCCGCGTTTCTCCACACGCTTCCCGAGGAGGATGGATCCCCACACCTGCAGATACCACCCGACATTGCCGATAGGCGGTTGTGGAACCATCTGAGCCAGAAACAGCTGTCAAGCTGTAAGCCAAGCCAGTACTGTACTGTACACATCTGCATCTACTATCTCAGTCCATATACTAAACCTAAACCCACTAGGAACCACGCCTACCAACACTCAAGCCGATAATCTACAGCTGGGTCCAGCAGCCGACGCAGGAACAGTAAACAACCGACATGATGACGGAATCTTGGTTCAACCCACATCTCTCAACAGATGAAGCACGAGCAAAACGCGCAACGCACGTTTTCATGCCCCAAAAACAAGGGTAGCAACGGGGGTGACCCAAAGAACCAAGTCCAGCCCTCTCCTCGGAGCGCTTTGCACATACTCTCTTTCTCTCTCTCTTTTCAAAAACAACCTATCGTCCACAGTTAACCACTTTTGTTTCAAGTCAAGTTTTTTTCTTCTTCATCAGCCAGTAGGTAGCGCGCTTCGAGTCTTCGTTCGTCCTTGTCTACACGGCTACACGCAGAATATCCCGTGATACATTGATACACGCGCTCTCTTGGGGGAATTCGGGGGGTTTTTGCATGCGTGTTGTTATTGCTGCTACCACCGTGTGTATGAGTGTATGCAAAGTAGTCAACCATGAAGTTCAACCTAGCAGCAAGCGTAAAGCACGTCACACGAGTCCTCAACCCCGATCTCGAAATCCCAGACAGCAGCGGTGGTAAAAGTAGCACTGCTCCTCCGCCTGGTGCTACTCGAACCCCATCTTCTTCATCCTCCTCCTCGCCACCTCCGTCCTCCGTTTCGTCATCTCCACCAGCAGCAGTAGCACCACCACCACCACCATCCGTCCCATCATCCCACAATGGAACCAAACACTCCTCAAAGCGCTCCTCCCTCTCCGTCCGCAGATTAAGCAGAAAATCCGCTCCAGTCTGCACACCACAAGCGCCTCCACCAAAACCACCACTATCAACATCAACTCTCGAAGCCAAAACCACCCTCCCCGCCGCCTTCAAAAGAGACTATTCTGCAACAGCAACTCAAGATCCAACACTGCGATCCTACCCACCTCCTATATCCTCCACACGCCGCTCCCGCGCCAGCACTATAACCGCTACATCGGGACGAAGTACGTACCGCAGTAAACTGGATCCCGCCGCCACCGCCGAAACAACGACTGCTATATCGTATCTCGGGCTCCAGAGCCTCACATCTCCCTCGCACACCTCAAGCGTACCTCCAGCAGCGCCAGCGCAACAAGGAACAGCAACATGTCTCTGCGGCGCAGTGCACCTCGCTTTTCCCATCACTACACCCGGTCTCGTAGCATCCTTTGTATGTTACTGCCTTGACTGCCGAAAAGGAGGGGCTGAGGCTAGTATTGTTGTTAAAGATGAGTACGTCTCCCCTTTTTCCCCCTTCCTATACCTACCCCAAAGGAATATGAAGCACTGACAATGACAACGACAAACCCCCCCCCCCCCCAAAAAAAAACAACCTTGAAAAGTCCTACTACTACTAGTTTGCTAACGTTGGGAAATAAAGCCACCTCAAATACCTCCGCGGCTCCTCAAACCTCGCCTCCTTCTCTCAACCCGCGTCTACGCCCTCCAGCCACACCTCCACCACCTTCTTCTGCCACACCTGCGGCTCAAACATGTACAGAGTCGGCGCTGCGTTCCCCGGCTGCACAATCATTCGCATGGGTACCGTGGATGATGCGCGGCTCATCGAGGGTAGGTTGAGGCCCACGCGCGAGTTGTGTGTCAAGGAGAAGGCGAGTTGGGCGGGTGGGGTTAAAGGGGAGGAGGTGAAGAGGAGGGTGGGACTGTTTTCGTAATGAGGTTTATGCGTATGCGATGAGTTTTTTTTCTTTTTAGAGTTTTTGTAATGGGGAGCATGGTTGAACAGGAGTGTGTTTTTTTTAGCGATTTCTTTTATACGAGGTTATCTGAATTATGGGGTCATGGCAATCTTTTCGAATTGAGAGGGGGTGGGGGGAGTCTGGGTGGGATTTCAGTTGCGTCACTGGTGTTTGGATGGGTTAACGGCGATATGCCAGATCTTTTTATGACAGAAGGGGGATAAGGAGCCACTGATCAGCTAGCAAGCAATTCTGCATAGCATTGTTTGTTGAATTTACTAAATGTGTGCCAACTATCTAAGTGGCATCTCCAGTGTCACTAACGTCAATTCATCCCATGCCATACCATGCCATCTCGTAAGATTAAACAAAAACGCCATGCTCATGCAAAGAAGGATTGAAAAACTCGGGAAAAGAGGAGAGAAAGCAACAAACACCGTCGTGTCTCACGACCCAGTATTTGCTTGCATCCATCGATCAACATCATCAGCAACGTCCATGTCCGCATCCGCGCCACCAATCAGCTGGCCATCGTCTTCTTCGTCCTTGATGTCCGCTTCACCAACGGTAGCAGAAGAATCGTCGTCATCTTCAGCCCTGGCCTGAGCTGTACTTACGGTCGTGGTAGAAGGTTCAAGACCACCAAAGGCGTCATTAGGAACCCATGCAAGCTCCAACTTGCCCACGTCAGGAATCTGAAGCGACTGATCGAGAAACATCTCAGCCTGGTAGCGCTCTCTGAATGTAAGGATAAGAGCATCATCTTGCTCTGGATGGCGGTCGATAGACGTGCAATCGGGAACGTTCTATACACCTGATTAGCAGAAGAAAATATATAACACGCATATATCCACTTACCAGAAGATACTGCCTCAAAGCCTCATCTCTCGGAGTGTCAGCTTCAATGCCAGAAACAGCAAGTCGTCTGGGTCTGTTGTCAAGTCTCTTGACGGCACTACGACCCGGAAACGCAGAAGCGACAAAGCCAGACCCGCGACCGTGATACGCGCCTCTATAGGGTGTGAAGCCTCTGCCACGGGGAGGGAAGGGGGCAAAGCCACGGCCTCGATAACCCCCACGGAATCCGCCATAGCCACGGCCACGTCCTGAAGTGTCGCTAGGGTCGTGTTGGTCAAAGAGCTCGGCAGCTTCGGCTTGAAGAGTCTCCAGTGTCTGCGAAAATTCGTCAGCCTTATCGCCCGATAACTCTGCGAGCTGTCGTCTAATTTCCTGCATCTCGTCATTCTTCTCTTTCAACTGGCGCTCAATCTCCGCGGCTCTAGCATCGGCTTCCTCCTCCCTTCGACGACGTTCTTCAAACGCCTTCTGTGCTTCTGCCTGTCTGATTGCAATGGCCTCGAGGTCAAGTTTCTCCTCTTCTGGATGCTCCTCGGGTCGGTACCAATAGACCTTGACGAACCGATTCTCAAAGATGGCTTTTGGGCTACTGTATGCTCGACTCGCAGCAGAATGATCGCCGAACTTGATAATTGCCAGTCGTTTGTCGGCGTGAATGTCTACTTCGTCGATGCTGCCAAACTCCGAAAAGTAGTTTCGTACACTGTCTTCATTGAGATTCTCTGGGGGGATCTGTTCAACCACCAGCATAGTGTTTGACGGATCGCGTGACGGACCGGATTGGGAGAACGGCGCGCGTGGTTTACCGCCCTTAATGGTGCGACGTCGACTCTGTGATGAGGCACGGTTGCGTGTACTTCGATGAAGCTGTACAGCAAGATACGACTGTTCCGGGTCATACTCAGGGATTTCGTTGGCTGGAATGGCAACAGCAGCGTCGCTATGTTCAAAGGGGCAAAGGGTTCCCATAGCGCAAAATCCTTTTTCGTAATAGTTCGTACACAAGCCCTTGGAGCCCTTGGAACCCTTATGACTGGAACTATTGCCTTGGGTATCTGAGGAGAATGGTGGCATGCCAGGTAAATTTGCGCCAAAAGCTGCAGCCATTGCAAAGAAAGCCATAGGATCTGACGGGTCGAACGGAAGAGGTCCTGGTGGGGGCGCTGGAAGATTTGCAAAGTTTGGCATGCGACTTAGATCATACGAAGCGTTGTGTTGAGTGTCTCTAGCTCTTGCGTTTCTACCGCCCCTACGCGATGTCTGCTTCGATGGTCTGTTACCACCGGCCCCGCTGCGATTGTAGTGCGGATCCTGACCCTCCCAAAACTGGCCATTGTCCTCTTCCAACGTCTTGCGTTTCCTTGATCCATCCTGCTGCATGCCCTGCGCGGCCGGCCGGTCGAGTAGACGATGTGGTGTGGGCGGAAATCTAGTCGCGGCTGGACCTCTTGGTGCATTGAATGGTACATTCGAGTGATGGGGTTCATATTCAAGATTCGTACTGCCTACTATGGACTGTATAGGCGCAGAAGGTGGAGCCTTTGGAAGGTAACTCTTGTCGTTCAGCGCCGCGATCACGTCGTTTACGAATGGCTCAGTATCTGTTTCTTGTTAGTCACTCATGTCCTGCGCGACCAGCATGTGCGACATTGTCTGACTGCTGCTTACTATCTTTCCCGAGGAAATCTTCCAATGATTCGATACAACTGCGCCGAACGTTTGCTTCAGTTTCGTCAACGGCAACAAGCGCAGCAACGTAATCGGCAAGAACCCCAGCCTCAGCGTCCGAGCTGTACTCATTGTTAGCACTCCGAATCCACAACCTTCGCGACAGCAACAATCGGCTCTGACTTACATGGTCTCGAGCTTCGGCAGCAACCAGCTTTTGAAAGCAGCCTGATCCTTTTCGTGAAGCAGCATCATGGCTCTAGCTCCAGAATTCCCGTGCTCCTCCGGATTACGCGATTCGGAAGATAGGAATAAGTAAACTTTTGCTGCAAGTTGAGGGTGGATTCCGCAGCACGGGAGTTGAGCCAAGCGCACGTAATTCGCGTTGTTCTTAGCGCGACCAGAGGTCATAGCTTCGCTGACCCGTGAGCACGTGACTATACCTGCCCCTCCACATTCACTGCTTTCACTGCTCTTACCAGCAATATCACTTTCACTGCTCACACACAAGAATATCAGAGCAATGGCAAACAGGTTTTGTGCAACATAGTTTGATTTTCTCCAACTACACGACACCAAGAACAGGTAAGGAAATAATGGGTCATCATCGTATCTTTCGTGCAAACCCGCAAAAACCTGACCGTTATGGGCGAACCGCCCGGACCGACATTTACTAACTCTAACTGCTCTTAAAATAGAGGGGAGCCATTTGCGTCATACATAGACCAGCGGCCACGAGCTTGCCCATGACTGAGGGATGACCCAGGGTTGCGAGGAAAGGAAATCTAGTGCTTTTGACAGCTTTCCTTTATAGCTTGTCGTAGTACTGCGAAATTTGTTAGCATATGCTTGCATGGTGAGATCTGGAGAGAAACTTACGTTGGAGACGTCAGGCACCTCAACCTTGATACCCTTGCGCTTACGCATGTCGGCAACAATCTTACCAACCATGGTGGTGGCGTCAAGTGGCGATCCACCCTGGAGAAGCTGCCAGTGGTCGAAGACTTGTTGAGGGAAGGCCTGTCCACCAGTGGCGGCACGGAGATCGGCAGTGAAACCGAAAGACTCGTTGACGGGGAGGTATGCCTTGACGTTGAACAGAGGAGTACCAACACGCTGGTTCTCCTCGAAAACGTGACCTCTCCTTCGGGTAAGGACACCGTAGATACCACCCATGGCTTGCTCGGGAACCTGGATTTCAACGAGGTAGACGGGCTCGAGCAGGGAAGGCTCGGCAAGGAGAGTGGCGGCGTAAAGGACACGACGCGCGGTAGGGATGATCTGACCACCACCACGGTGAATGGCATCAGCGTGGAGAGTGACATCCTGGATGTTGAAGCGGATGGAACGCATGGGCTCCTCAGCAATGGGACCTTCCTTGGTGGCCCACTGGAAACCAGAGACGACAGAGTCCTTGATTTCGCTCAGGTACTGGACGGCCTTGGTCTGGTCGATGAGCAAGTTGGCACCAGTGGTGTCGGGACCGAAGCACCAAATCTTACGGGCATCGGTGACATCCCAGCCGTACTCGTCAGCCAGGATACGGGCACGAGTCTTGATATCGTCACGAGGAGCGATCTTGCCAGTCTCAATGGCCCTGGAAACCTCCTCGTCCAAAGGCTGAGCAGTGAGGTAGAGACGGTTGTGCTTGTTGGGCGACTTGGACAGAGCAGTGATGCTGGAAGTCGCGTTGACAGTCTCACGGTACTGGACGACGGGGTCGGAAATGCGGAGAGGAACACCAGCGTGGTCCTCCTCGAGATCCTTCAAGCAAATCTCCAAGTGCAGCTCACCGGCACCAGCAACAACGTGCTCACCGGATGGCGAAATGTAGGTCAGAACGCAAGGATCCGACTTGGACAGACGCTTGAGACCTTCAACCAGCTTGGGGAGATCCTGAGCGTTCTTGACCTCGACGGAACGCTGAACGACGGGGGAAACGGAGAACTTCATAACCTTGAGGTTGTGGGCAGTCTCGTTGGTGGTAAGAGTACCAGACTTGAGCAAGAACTGGTCAACACCGACAAGACCGAGAATGTTACCGGCAGGGACATCCTCAATGGGCTCGACGAAACGGCCCATCATGAGAATGGTACGCTGGATAGCCTTGATGAAAAGGTCGTCCTTCTTGCCAGGGGTGTAGTTAGGACCCTGGATACGGACCTTGAGACCAGACTTAACGGTACCAGAGAAGACACGACCGAAAGCGTAGAAACGACCCTTGTCAGAAGTGGGCACCATCTTGGAAACGTACAGCATGAGAGGACCCTTGGGGTCACAGTCACGGATACCAATGGCGTTGACATCGTCGTGGGGACCTTCGTACAGAGTCTCCATGCGGTACCTCTGGGCAGTGACGGGAGAAGGAAGGTGGAGAACCATCATCTCGAGGAGAGCGTCAGCGGCGGGAAGGAACTTCCTCATGACGACCTTGAGGAGAGCCTTGCCCTCGAGATCCTTCTCATCGGAGGTGAGCTTGATCTCAAGCTTCTCGAGGAGAGTTGGGATCTCATCCTTCTTGAAGTTCATGACAGCGTTGAAGATGCGGAAGATGGGGTCCAGGATGAAGGTGTTGAACGAACGCTCAAGAGTCTGGCCTTCGTGGGTTCCGACCTTGGTCCACTTCTTGGTCTTGGGGTTGAAGTAGTTGTCGCCCTGGATACTGGTTAGCAGCTTGCACATCTCCTCTCAAAATTCATGTACTTACCCAGAGACGGTCCATCATCTTGTTCTTGTCAACACCAAACTTCTTCGCGTACCTAGCAGCGAACTGGCGGATAGTGAAAGCCCAGCCGTGGAGACCGGAACCAAAGGCAATGGTACCCTTCTCGGGGTAGACCTGGACATCACCGAGGGTCTTGTCGAAGTAGGTGGCAATGACGACGTTGACGGACTCGATGACACGAGAGAAGTTCTGGTACAGATCCTCCTTGGAGAGCTGGAGCTCGAGAAGAGCGCGATCGACCTTGTTGATGATGACAACGGGCTTGATACGCTCACCAAGAGCCTGGCGCAGGACAGTCTCGGTCTGGACGCAGACACCCTCAATGGTGTCGACGACGACGAGAGCACCATCGGTGACACGGAGAGCGGCAGTGACCTCGGATGAGAAATCAACGTGACCGGGCGAGTCGATCAAGTTGATCAAGAAGTCGTTCTTCTCAGTCTTGACGGGGATGTCCTTAAGGTCCTCTACGTCGTTGAGCTGGGCGTACAGGGAGATGGCAGTCGACTTGATGGTGACACCACGCTCCTGCTCGTCGGCACGGGTATCAGTGAAACGAGCCTCACCAGCCTTGGCAGCTGAGATAATACCGGCACGCTGGACGAGCGAGTCGGTGAGGGTGGACTTTCCGTGATCGACTGTTGGTGGGGTACGTCAGCCATGTGTCTTGCCACGCATTGCGGGGTTCTGTTGTGGGCGCTTACCGTGAGCAATAACGGACATGTTCCTAATGTTCTTAGGATCGTCCATGAGACCACGGATCTAGAGGCATTGTCAGTTATGCAATTCCTCAGGTTGACATTGTTGTTGTTGTTGTCGTCGTCGCTGCCGCCAATTGGGGCGCGATGCGGGGTGCTGCTGTGTGTGCGAGCGCGCTACGTACCTCCTCGACCGTGAAGCTGTCATGCTGTTAGCCATGGTTCCCTGATTGCCAGACGAGACGAGGGCAGATGCTCTCGATGTCTCAAGACGAGCGTGGAAAAAAAAGTGGCGACTTACTTGACCATTTTGGCGGTGTTTTTACTGTCTTCTTTTACGAAAATTCAGTAGTGGGGGAGCAACGAATACCCCGCTTTGAACGCGCGGGCTCGATGGATGGAGTGGGAGTTGAGCTGAAGTCTCTGGCGCAGCAGTCGACCAGAGTCAGACAGACGAGAGGGTGATTGTAAGCCGTAGAGGCGGGCAGGCGTCTGAGTGAGGAGAGTTCTGCTGCGAGGGGGAGCGAAGGTTTTTAGTAGGGCTAGTGGTGGGGTCGGTCGCGCTTTCCTCGCTAATGCACGGCCCATGTCTGGTGGCGCGAGGTAACTTACAATGCCCAAAGCAGATTGTCTGCAGCGCCCTTTGCCCATTTCACTCTGCCCGCCCCCTCCTCTTTCTGCTTACAACAGCCTATCTTTGCCTCGTGCCATCCCATGGATGGGCATTGGATAAATGACTCAATTGCAATTGCTGTCTACCCATACCGGCCATCGTCATCCACTCCATCTGGGGTTGCCCGTACTGCAGCCCAATGCATGTCATTGGATAGTGCTGCGACACAAGTGGAGACTGATCGGACTTGAATATCGTCACTGCCCCCTCCAGCCACTGGGTATTCTACATCTGGTCTCGCAGCGCCCAGATGCCCGATTCCATCTTTCCTAATTGTCCATTAGAAGCCATTGCAACGCCCTCGCGCCCAGACGTCTTTCCATGACTCTACCTTCCCTTATGCCATCACTACTGCACTTGCTTTTGGGTAGTCTCTAATGCGCCAGCGCTGCGCCCAAAACCGACTTTCTGCAGCACCAACGCGAACGCCTGTTGCCGTGGAACTGCATGCATCCAAACTGTCTGGGCGCTCGGGGTATACTCTACGCCCTTGCCACTCTTTTCTGACTGGATTTCCTTGCAGAGTTATGGCTGTGTCCGTACTCGGCGCCAATTTACTCATGAGCGCTTAGAAATTGGATCCTCACAGGCACCTGAGACGTTGGAGCGATATTAGATCACATTGGGCTTATCTCCGCTATGTCCGGTGAAAATTACAAGAATACCTCGACACATGAGGAGAGGAAATCAACACAAAGACTGACATTGCATTACTACACCATTGGTAAATTTACATCATTTATCTAAGCTGGCGTTTGAGACGTGTTGATTTGTAGCTTGTAGTATTGCTTTACCACGACAGCCAAAGCAGAGCTTGTGGCTCTTCAGCGTCACATCCTGGAGAGACTTGAGCTTGGTGCTGAAATATACCCAGAGGCCATCGCTAACCACAAGCAACCTTAGTAAGGACAGCTCTGATCTGTGCATATCGTTTCACATACGCCTCCTCTGCTTGGTAGAAGTGAATAACCATCGTCATGGAGGTAATCGTCTAGGTCATACAGATGGACCATCAGAACCATGCACTCACCCTCCATCCTTGCCCATGCGCTGACTTTTTCGCTCGCCACCATTACCATGCTGCTTTCATAAGCTGCGTCGGTTTCGGCTCCAGACCTTGTCCGTTGATAGTCGTCGTTTCCTGTGCACTCTTCCATCTTGAGACGATCCTTGCTGTATGCGTTTGGTTACGCCCAACGTATAGCTCCACATGCCTTACTCTTGTTCGTATGTGGCTCCCTACTTGTCTCTCTCCTACGCGCATAGGTTTCGAGCATGAACCATCTGTTAGGCAAATGGGCGTTGCCGTCGTCAAGGAAATCACCGCCCGACTTCCCTTGTTTTGAACAAGGCCTGTCCAAGCGGTCTCAAATAGACTCAGTCCCTCGCTAATCTCCGGATATAACAAAGAAACCACGCCAGCTGTTTAAATCGCTGGGAGAGTCTCGTCTAGCAATATTTAGCTTTTCTCTACCACATCAAGTAGGATGACATAAAGCCATGTGGTATGTTAAATGCTTATTCTCGACGCACTCGTCCAATTCGTATCCTGTCCCTTTCCCTTTCATCGGGCCTAGTGTTATTGGACACCTCCACCTCGTACTCCTCTTCTTCGACCTTGTGAAACTTTTCTACTTCAGCGCGCTCGTCATGGGCTCTAGCAGCATCCAGCATAAACCTGACTGTGCCATTCTGACCACGAATCCCTATAGCCGACTTGGGTGCTTGCTCAGTGCCAGGCGACAACGTGACAGGAGTTGCTGGTGTCAATGGGCTTGCAGGGCCGATGCCATTTCGGGATTTTGTACCATTGCCCGTAATCCCGGTTTCTGATGCTGCCTCAGACGCGTATTGGGTATAGCGAGGAATATTTGCAGCCGACGCTTCCTGGTTCAATCCAATACGGATGTTGAGAAAGTGCTCGAGTGTGTAATTGGGCCCAACGGATGTCGCGGCACGGTGGTGGGTATAAAGATCCAAGAGATCAAGCAGTGTTTCCATGATCTCTGCCCGGCTAGTTGCCCATGTGCTGTATTTGACAGGACCTGCATCGACAAACTTTGTAGCGTCCTTTCCGTGCAGCCTCGCCGCCAGCTCTAGACACGCTATGGCCAGGGTTGGCGTGGATTGTTTCAGCGGCGCAAACGTCCTGTACAAGTCGATGCTCAGGTTCCAGGTTGTCTTCGCCTCGGCGTTGGCGTCAAATCTTAGGGCTCGAGCAAGTTTGACCATGACTTTTTGAGGATATCGGTTGCGGAAGTCAAAACCGGCGCTTTCGAGCATGAGCCGTTCGAGACCGATGATGAGTTTGGAATGACTGTCGAAGCGCTGGACACAATGTCAGTTCCGGAATTACTGTAGACGTACGGGTTGGGAGGTGGACGAACAGGATCATCGCTACTCAGCGTTTCCCCGGGCGCGACTTTAAGGTTCCAATGAGCACACAGGATTTCCCTGCTCTTCTTCAAAGTGTCCTCAATCTTGCATGCTGTGAACAGTGCCGCCGCGGCCGCATCGGCCCAGTTATATTCATTGTCTGCATGTAGCAACCTGAACTTGTGGTAATAGATGACGGCCGTGTTGAAAGTTCGAATGGGTAGTTGCAACGCTCGTCGTACTTGATCGATCCATGCGACGCCTTGAAGACGCACAGCATCTTCTTTGGCATCGCTCATGTTGATATCTGAGAGACATTTCTGCATACGCGATTGTAGAATGTATGGCTTCGCAATCTCGATGTATGACGGGTGTGGACCAACGCGGTCGCGGTCGGAGGTGGAGGCGCCCGGCACCATGGTGCGATGTTATGTACAGGGCCGTCGTGCTGTACTGAAGGAGAGAGTGTGTAGGTGGAGGTGTGATGCAGCTTGGTCGGTAACTCAACACACGGGCCTTTGGCATGCGTTGCTCGGCGCGAGTTTGGCCGGGTAGCCGGAGCGTGTTCTGAACAGAGCGCAGAGAGCAAGCAGAGGCTCAAGAGTGGCCCGTAAGTTGCATGTCGGGAGCGATTGAAAGTCTATCGGATTGTGGAGCGATCGATGAGCTCAAAGTTACCAGAGTACTTAGTAGTTGGCCATAGCTTTGCTTTGATACGAGTGGTAGACAACAGTACATGATCACTCTTATATATAATTGCGAGATACTAACTCTACGCCCATATTATTACATACCTCACACTCTATAAAAAGATTTGTTGATATCGCAATACTATTTTTTGTCTGAAGTTTTTACTAGCTCTATACAGCATGTGGAAAGTGGGGTAAAGAGATCACATTGTATTTGTGTAGCGTGCTGGGCTAGGGTTGGGATATCAATGACATCAGGTAAGCCTTCACCGTCTGAAACAATAAGAACTAGCACAGGCCCCTGGCATGCTTCATTTCCTTTACATTTGCATATGGTCCATATGCACGACATCGCATTGCGCAATACAAGGAACCAAACATAGTATAAGTAGTGAGACAAAGGGTAAGATTTCTAATCCTTCCTTCTGCTTTAGTTGCATTATCCACTGTCCTATGTAGACCCATCCTCCCCGGTATTAATTCATCTCAGCTTGTACTGTACTCATCAAGCCAAAACAGGCCGTGATCATTATAATTAAAGAAAAGCAAGGACAGAGGCGCGTTGGCCTTCCACCTTGGGAGAATTAGAATTAAGGTCTTCCACTTCAACCATACGCATGGAAATGCAAGCAAGACTCGCTAAAAGTGCGCATAACATGGCTGGGCTAGGAGCATCTATGCCGTTACTCGGTCCTTGAATGTAAGAAGGCAGTCATCCTGCATAGTGTTAGCGGGAGTCTGAAGTATGCGAAAAGACAAATGGGTCATACCATGGGGAAAATGGTGGCAAAAACCTTGATGACCTCGCTCTGGTCAGTGACCTTGTGGTCCCAGTCAAGCAACATGCTGGCTTTGCCAATCATCAACATGAGGTTGGCTTGCGCATATGTCTGTCCCAGGCAGTAGTGAGGGCCTGTGCCAAAAACGAGCCAGTTTTTGGTTTGCTGATCAGCATCACCAGTGATCCATCGTTCAGGCTGGAATGACTCGGGATTAGGGTAAGCTTCGGGATCGTGGAGGGCCATGTAGGTGGTAGGGATGACCATGGAGCCTTTGGGCACAGTGTACTCTGGAGTCACGGGGAAATCCTTCTTGGCAAGGTAGGGGACCATGATGACTGGGGGACGGTAGCGAAGGGTCTCCTTGACAACGGCGCGAGTCCATTGGAGCTTTTCAATGGCGTCAAGGGAAAGCGAGGCGTGAACATTGCCGTTCCTGGCCTTGATGTTCTCCTCACGGATCTTGTCAAGGTACTCGGGTCGGTCGGCCATGATCTGGAACAGCCATGTGGCGGCAGAGGAGGTGGCGTCCTGCGAGGCGAAGAGGAACGTGAAGATGGTCATGGAGATTTCAATGTCGCTGAACCAGCGAATTACGGTAGCGGGCTTCTCAGAGTCATCGACCTTTTCACCTGCCTCGACCCTCTTGCGGTACTTTTCGGACTGAATCATGTTGTCGACCCAAAAGTCAAGAATGCACTCTTTCTTGCCTCCAGCAGCCATGCGGACCTTGCTCTTTGCGGCGCATTTGGAGAACTCTTCGAGAACCATGTCGGCGCACTTCTTGCCGTACCATGTCTTGGTAAAGGGAATGATGATTGGGAAGTTGACAAGCTCAAGCGCGGCGGTAATCAGATAGTAGTCGTCGGCAATCTTCTTGACAGCCTCGTCGGAGCAGTAGTGGCCAACAAAGGTGCGGCAGCTCAGGGCCGTGATCATCAGGCGGAATTCCTGCATCCAGGGCACGTGCTTGCCCTTGTTCTCGACCTGGGAAAGATGGACGAATTGCTTGAAGTATCTGTTGTAGATGTCCTCTTGGCCGGGAAGGTACTGTTCAAGCGCCTGGCGAGTGAAGAGGCTGTTGAGGCCCTTGCGGTAGTCGACATGGGCGCGGCCATCGAGGAAAACCCAGTTTTCGGGGCGCAAGAGCTTGTAGGCGACATCAACGACGCAAGGCTTGACAAAAGTTGGCGAATTGAAGATCTTGCGGGCCATGTCGCGGGTTGAGGCAATGACGACGAACCTGGGAGGGCAATTAGGACATGCAGGGTCGCAGGGTGGGTTGTGGGGCGGTGTACTTGTGGAATACCGAGACGCAGCTCAGCGGGCCCGACGACCATTTTTCATGATACTTGTTGAAGTCTGGGTTGACCGACTCAAGGAAGGGACCGATGAAGGGAATCTTCCATGAAGGGCCAACAATGGAGCCCTTGTTCCAAATGTACTTGACTGTGCGCGGGTTAGCAGGCGATGTCGAGCGGGCGCGCACCCATGGGGAAGTGCGGTGCAATGCGTACACTGGTCGTATGCGACAGCGGTCACAATTAGCGTCAAGACCAGCTTCCAGACGGTGAAGCCATTCAGGACAGACGAAAGCAGGCCGGAGGTGTTGAAATCCTGCAGGATTTGGGCGGCTTTGGCATCTGCCGTGGGCGAGACGAAGCTCAGGTTGGCGGCCATTGTGGTGGTGGTGAGGGGGGGGAGGGTCAGGTCGCGCCAGGCAGGGCAGGACGAGGTGAATCGGAAGGGAAAGCCCAGGGAAAGCGAGAAAGTCGAGGACGTCAAGAAATTCCCGTTGGCGTCGGATGGAGCCAGGGCCGCAAAGAGGGTCTTTGAATGTTTGATTGCATGACTTGGCGCCGTCCCCCCCCCCCCCCCCGGCAACTCGCCGCTACACTAAGACGCCACGCGCTTTTCTGCCGGACGGCGCCGTCGACTTGGAGCTGGCGCCAATGGGCGCGCGGCGAAGCTTCTTCCTCGTGTTGACGGAGCAATAGACATGCCTTGTATACGCGGAGTGCTCGGTATGTACCATTTCATGGTCAGACCAGAGCCGACCAGTGACGGGGTAGCCAGGGCACCCGGCGTGTTGTTGCCCTGGCGGCGTCGACTAGTACGAGAACTATACTACGTAAGTAAATGGCTGCATTTCTCAGGCACCCGGCCAATCGGCTATCTCGTCCGCCCGGCGTCCGCGCGCGCCCTTTCCCCCCAAAAACCATACGACATGTAAGTAGATTAGCTAGTTTCAGCATTACAAAGCCTACTATTCTACCGATAGTGGCGCATGGACGTCGTATTGCCCACAGCACAGATGCCTCTATAGCTGTACGCTCCTCATGTCTTGACCACCACAGGCCAAAACTCGCCTTCCTTAACTGGCTTCGTGGCTACCTTCTGGAAGACGGATTCCAGGCCCCATCTCTCCAACAGCATGTCGTCCATCTCGTCGTCGTACACTCCAGGCAGAGCCCACAGATTGACGTCCTGCTGCATCACAAAAGAGTCCCCTACCCAGTCTTGCTCGCCGTCCTGCTTGCTTTTCTCCTAAAAGTAACATTAGCGTCAATCTCAACACCCCCCCAAAAGCATCGCCCATGCCAATGGCGGTGTCTACTACACGTGTACTTACATATTCCCATTGTTCTTTCGTCAGCCCAAACACACCGGTAATGTCCCTCGGGAACGCCCAATTCTTTGCATCGTAATGAGTGACTTTGACCACAGTATCTTCGTTGTCGTACATGACCCTGTACACCATGTTCCGGATGCACTGTAAAAAGTTGATATAATAACGCTCGCGCTCTACCTCTGCATCGTTCAACTCATCCTGCAGCATGAGGCCATCCGATTTTGGCAACTCGCTCATGATGACAAACTCAATCTCTATCTTACCCTTGGGGCGACGCGCCAGGTACTCTACGAGTCCGTCTAGATAATTCCAGGTTATGCGCAGGAAGCGCTGCTCGTATGCGTATTGATCGAAGAAACATCGCCTCATCGGAAGTTCCTGGAGGAAATGCTCAAACTTGACCCGGACTTGCAGACGCCGTATGTGTTCTGCTGCAAGGAATGGCGGCACATCCCCAACGCTCGGGGAGTGAATAGGAGAAAGACCATCCTCCCCCTTCTCCCAGCTATAACAGCAAGTTTCCCGGCCTAGGAAATTGTTAAGGGCATCCTCAACGGTGCATATAGAGAAGGTGTTCCGTGTGTAGTACACCTTCTGCATCTCATGCGACACTAATGGGCCAACGTATCTGTGGTCCAGGAAATGACTGCTAGGAAGCACCATGTCGCTAGGCGGCTTATGGGTGTGCTTTTCCTTGACTCGGCCATCTGACAGGATGGTATAGTTGCTACCTAATGCCGCCTCTTCTTGGTCTTCGTCGACATGCAAGCGGGACACGCGCTCAACGAGCTCGGGGTCTACTTGCAATTCATCACCCCAGTTGACTGGCCGCCTGCGTGCTATTGGTGCGCTGTTGCCGGGTGCACCGGATGCTGACCCTATGACGGCATTTTTTTCGAGCATGTCGGGTTCCGGTTCCCAGTCCGTCTCGGCTTCTGGAGGATAGACGTACGGCTTGTCATATGGACGGAAATGATAGTAGGGGCCAACTGGAATCGTACGGTCGGCGTCTACACAGAGATACTCGTACACCATCTCACGTACTTCGACAGGGAGCTTCTCATACATCATGCTTGCCAGTTGAAGGCAGTCTGTCCGAGCATAGTAAATGATGGTTTTTAGGTAGTCAGCCTGGAGGCCTTTTGCTTCTTCTTCAGCTTCAGCAAGTTGACGCTTCAGCCGTGCAACTCTGTTCATGCGTTAGTCACACATGTACAAGTATATAGACAGACTGAAAAAAAAACTATGCGCTACGGTCGGCTGAGCATTGGTAGTTGTTCTAGATATTCCTTTCTTGGGCTCGATACAAGTGGACTTGCGCTAGTTGGGCCAACTCACTCATCCTGCTTTTTTTGAGACTGCGCCTGCAGGTAACGCAAAGGCCTCTGCAGTTGCGCAAGGTCGCTTGAGACGCTCATTATATGCAATCAAACGCGAGAGCACATGTGCATGCACCTACATGCAATTAAATCCATGAATATGTATGGAAGTATGAGATAATAGCAGCGAACCGAAGCGAGCCGGAGGAGGGATGCAATTGTGACCCCACATGCTACTAGCGCAGATGAGCCTATTGGCCCGCTCCCCGACGCGTCGCGCGTCAGTCAGTCAGTCAGTCAGTCAATCAATCAATCAAGTAGGCTGTCTGTGAGTGAGCGCTCACTCTGGACATGGGCTGAATTGATATGGCCACAATCAAGGCCATAGAAAGCCGCTCTGTGCACCACATACAGTCGGGCCAGGTCATTGTCGACCTACAATCTGTCTGCAAGGAGCTGGTGGAAAACAGCATCGATGCAGGCGCCACGGCCATTGGTATGTCCTTGCCACGACACTCTCGACCAAAGACGGCGGCAGTCAGCTGATGCCCAGCGTAGAGGTGCGCTTCAGGAACTACGGCCTCGACACCATAGAAGTCCAGGATAACGGCTCTGGCATCTCGCCCGAAGATCACCAAACCATTGCCCTCAAGCACTACACCTCCAAGCTTGCCACCTACGACGACCTCACGTCGCTGCAGACTTTCGGCTTCCGTGGCGAGGCATTATCATCGCTATGTGCCCTTTCCAAATTTCACATCATCACAAGCCGAGCCTCAGATGGGCCAAAGGGCACCAGACTCGACTTCGAGCAGTCGGGCAAGCTCAAGGGAACATCGGTCGTGGCTGCTAAGCAGGGCACTACTGTCGTGGTCGACACTCTGTTCCACAATCTACCTGTCAGGCGAAAGGAACTCGAGAAGAACATCAAGCGCGAATACAACAAGGTCCTACAGATATTGAATGCATATGCGTGCATAAGTGTTGGGGTCAAGTTTTCAGTCAGCAATCAGATACCCAAAGGGTCAGTGGGGACCGATAGCATATGCATGCATTGCCGATTGTACTGACACACATCCAAAGGAAGAAAACAATAGCCTTTGCAACCAATGCAAATTCCAGCACGCGAGACAACATCTCCAATGTGTATGGTGCAAAAACAGTGACCGCTCTCATACCCCTCAACCTCGAGTTCATCATGGACCCCTCCAATAGGCCGGGCGCCACGCAAAGCATCAAGGTCTCGGACGCACAAGAAGACATAGCATCGCGGACTGTCAAGATAGTAGGTCACATATCCCGTCCAGTCGTGGGCGAGGGTCGTCAGACGCCAGACAGACAAATGTTCTTTGTAAACTCGCGGCCCTGCAACCTGCCTCAGGTTTCCAAAGCATTCAACGAAGTCTACAAATCCTACAACATCACACAGTCTCCTTTTGTCTTTGCTGACATCAAACTTGACACAAACGCCTACGACGTCAATGTAAGCCCAGATAAACGCACAATCATGCTCCACGACCAAGCTGTGCTCCTGGAGAATATCAAAGACTCATTACTCGAGTTGTTCCAGGGACATGAACAAAGTGTGCCTCAGTCCCAGTTGCTGAAAAACAAAATACCGACATCTGCCTTTAAACCTCCTACGATCCAACCTCGTGAAAGCACCAAGTCTGTACAAGAAAGCGACAAGAGCGATTCAGAAGACTCGGATGGCGATAGGGTGGTGATACAAGAGAGCTCTAAAAGAATTCCGACGCGAGACATACCTGATGTGGTTGACCGTCCCGGATTTGTGAAAGCGAGCCTTCTCGAACGATTCCCTGGCCGCGACTCTGAAGACCATACGACTCGTCCACCACATAGCCTTGCAAGAGACAGTTCGCTGCATAATGATGAGGGCCACCCATTCGAGGCGGCTCGTCCACGATCACAATCTCCATTATTTGAACCCGAGGTAAACGCAGATAATGATGCTGCTGCTGAGCACCCGCAGCTTCCCAAGGCCATTCAAGATTTCAATGCACGTGTGGCGTCTCAGAACCCTCGCTCGGTGGGACTAACACGTCTATCAGTGTCTGCTGAACCTGATCAACAAGGCGAAGGTGCAGAACAGCCAGTCCCAGCGATAAAGCAAACTCCCCAGAAGCCGTTATCGCAAAGTACCATTCAGAATGCTTTTGATCGTATGCGCCCCATGCGAACACCGGTTCAGCAAGCCACAATAACTGTTGGAGATACTACAACTGTCTCTACAATTGGTACTGGTAGCCATTCGGTAGCTTCACGGCGATCGAGGATACACATTCCCAAGTCTTCTTCTACCAAGTCATTAGATCAGACGCCAAATAAAAGCTTGCTCAAGAAGGGCTTGGGCGGGTTCGCCGCACCAGGCACACAATTGGAGAGCAGTGACGAGGATGCGGATGAGGACGAAGACGAAGACGACGAGGGTGAGGGTCACAATAACACGACCCATATGCCAATACGCTGTCCCTCTCCTGTCAAACGCTTACCATCTAGAGTACTTGAGGAGCCACATATCAACAACCCGACTGCCTTATCCCGTGCTTCTACAGATCGCTCATTGTCGATCTCTGACGGACCCTCGGATACTGAGCCTGTTGATGTTGTTGAAAAAGAACCAGGGGCAGCTGGCGGAGATTCGGACGATGAGTATGAAGATGATACCGAGAAGAAGGCCAGAGAGGAAGCCAGGTTTACTAAGCTAATTGTGGAGGCTGAAGAGACTGCGGCTCAGCCCAGTGAGATGAGCCTGAAGCGTGCCGACAAGCTCTTTACTGGTACACAAAAGAAGTACTGGACTATCAACCTGAGACGCGTCATCAAGACCAATATCGAATCGATTGCCCGCCATGCACAGCACATTCAACCCTCTATCGATGCGTCTCGAGCAGAAGTTGATCAAACGGCAATACTGTCTACTGATGCCCAGTCAAACGGAGAAGAGGCAGAAGAACGCCTCAGTCTAACAGTAACAAAAGCTGACTTTGGAAAAATGCGCATCATCGGTCAATTCAACTTAGGCTTCATCATAGCCGTGCGACCCCCAACCTCAACATCGCCAAACTCTCACCTCTTCATCATCGACCAGCATGCCAGCGACGAAAAATACAACTTTGAACGCCTCTCCGCAACCACCAAACTCGTCTCCCAGCGTCTCGTGCACCCCCACCCCCTCGAACTAACCGCCGTAGAAGAAGAAGTCATCCTCGCAAATCAATCCACCCTAGCTGCCAACGGCTTCGTCGTCGAGCTTAACCCTACATCCGACACCGAACCCCAGCCCGGCACCCGCGCAAGCCTCACCTCCCTCCCCATGTCCAAAGAAGTAACCTTCACCCCGTCCGACCTCGAAGAGCTCCTCTCTCTCATCCTCGACAATCCCCCTTCCTCCTCCACTTCCTCATCCTCAGCATACATCTTGCGTCCCTCCAAAGTCCGCAAGTTACTCGCTAGCCGCGCGTGCAGGAGCTCGGTTATGATTGGCAAGACGCTCAAGACGCAGCGTATGCGCGAGATTGTGAGACATATGGGGGGTATGGATAAGCCGTGGTCGTGTCCGCATGGACGACCGACGATGCGGCATTTGTTGGATTTGGAGAAGTGGGTGGGGTGGAGGGAGGGGGAGGGGGTTGTGGGGGTTGAGGTCAAGGGAGAGAAGACGGATTGGGGGGAGTATTTGAGCAAGAGTAGGGGGTGAGGTAGATGTGTGGGGTTGTAGATGAGGTGGTTTGGGCAGGGTAGATTATAGGGATATTGTTTGTATTGGGGGTTGGCAGTGGTATAGTAGTGTAGTTGTGGCTATAGAACCCTATCGTTATCAAACTATCGTTGGAGCCATGAATTATTTAGCTAGGGATGCTGCATCGTTTTGCCAACAGTCGAATTGTCTGTTTGCTGTTTGACATTTTGCGGTGTTCATTTACTTTCCAGGCTACATTCTTTCCATCAGTAAATGGTCTTAGCCGTTCACACGCTCTCTCTCATCTTTCACACTACCAGATTTATATCTCCAGCTCTAAGAACATCCATCCTCTACCCCCCCCCCAATTCCTCACTATCTCGTTTCCACTCCACACACGTTGCAATCCCACTGCGTTTGCCATTCCCCACATCAACCCCCAACGCACAACAGCAAACGCTTGCTAGCCAACAAACTCTATTCTTCCTCCCTATACACAATCCCGCTATAATCTTCTCTCTTTCCACCCTCCCTACTCTCCAGCACAAAAAACAACAACAAAACAGATGCACACTAACTCACCATGCAAGCACCACAGCCCACCACATCCACCCCCGAATTCTCCTGGCCGCACTCCAAACCCTTCTGGATAATCCTCATCACCGCCTCTTGCATCCTTCTTCTCCGGATCCTCTACAAGCTCTATCAGACCCTGAAGTACAGACGGCGACTTCGCGGTCTACAGAACATTGGACTAGAGGGACGAGTGCAGACAGAACAAGGCACGGATATGCAAGCGGGAGGGGAATATAGTGTGCAAAGGCCGGCTAGAGCAGTAACGGTAATGAGGAGGATGAGTGGGGGGAGCGAGGTTTCTGTTTTACCGCTGTATGAGCGGTTTGAGGAGGGAGGGATATGTGGGGGGGATGTTAGGGTTGAGAAGAGGGGGAAGTATGTGTATGTTGTTGGAGAGGGGGGTAAGGGATTTGATGCGAGGGGGGTGGAGATGAGGTAATTAGTTTGGAGGGTGTGCTTTTGGCGAGAGAGAAAGAATGGGCCAGCAAACGTAGAGAGTTATTGTGACCATGTGGGTGTGTTTGCTGGTGAGGTAGTCGTTTATCACGGTGTGGGAACGCTGGTGGGCTTGGTCTTATATAAGTCTTTCTTGCGCAGAGTATCGTTTTCAAAGTATTCATCTCAGGCGACATGGAGACGGGAATCATCATCGTCATTTGCGCGGCAACGCTCGTTTTACTAGTTGTCCAGATCATGGTTACTTTGTGTCTACTCTTTTTCTGGCAGAATCACTTCCATGGCGAAAATGGAGAGAATGTTCGGAACGAAATCCCCCGTGCTCGCCAAGATGGAGATGGAGATGCTAGTAGTCCGGTTTTCCGCTCTTCGGATAATGGTTTGGTGGCTGGGTGCCCTTATGCTGCGAGTTCTGTGTATAGCAATTCCAGTGGGGAAAGATGATGCGACAGGTGTAATGAACAGAGTCTTGTAGTGCGTAGTTTCCAACTACATGTACATACAAGAAATAGACGTGGGCATATTGAAGAAGAAAAGATGAAGGGCAAGAGCCGAGGATGTAAGGGTGCGTAGCGCGCGATGCGCATGACAGAGGCGGAAGGTACCGGTTTGACGCACGAAGACGCCCGCGGCCGGTGGAGCCTTCTTTTTCTGTATCCAAGCTTTGCGCAACTCCTCCGCCGCACTTCAACGACCTGCCACTGCTCCCCGGTGTAGCTGCAATTGGGTCCCACCAACAACTCTCTACTCGCTCAATATGCTGGCTGCTCGCTCTTTTGCCTCGCCCGCGCGCCAATGCCTGCGCCAGGCCAACCGCTCAAGATGGGCGCCCGCACTGTCCCAGGTGAGCTTCCATATAACAGCGGGACCACACGTTTGCCAGAGTTACTTCCAGCTCGCGCATGTGCCCTTGTGATGGAGAGTAAGAGAGGATTGAAGATGCGACAAAAAAAGAAGGGGAAAAGGAATTGAAAGAAGACGAGAAAAAAACAGGCTGATACATGGCCCAGGTCTCCGCCCGCACATACGCCTCTGAGGTCGCCAAGTTCCACGGCACAAAGGGTAGCGATGGCAAGTACTGCGTCACTCTGATTGAGGGTGATGGTATCGGCCCCGAAATCGCGCAGTCGGTCAAGGACATTTACTCGGCCGCCAACGTGCCCATCAAGTGGGAGTCGGTCGACGTCACCCCGCGCCTGAACGAGGAGGGCAAGACGGTCATCCCCGACGAGTCAATTGCCAGCGTCAAGAAGAACCTCGTCGCTCTCAAGGGCCCGCTGGCCACTCCCATTGGCAAGGGCCACGTCTCGCTCAACCTTACCCTCCGCCGTACCTTCAACCTCTTCGCCAACGTCCGTCCTTGCAGGTCCATTGCCGGCTACAAGACCCCCTACGACGACGTGGACACTGTCCTGATCCGTGAGAACACCGAGGGCGAGTACTCTGGTATTGAGCACATTGTGGTAGATGGCGTCGTACAGAGCATCAAGCTCATCACCCGCGAGGCCTCTGAGCGCGTCCTGCGATACGCCTTCCAGCACGCCCGCGACATTGGCAGGAAGAAGGTCCGCGCCGTCCACAAGGCCACCATCATGAAGATGTCCGACGGTCTTTTCCTCAGCACTGCCCGCGAGATTGCCAAGGACTTCCCCGACATTGAGTTTGACGCCGAGCTCCTTGACAACACTTGCTTGAAGATGGTCACCGACCCTGTCCCCTATAACGACAAGGTCCTCGTCATGCCCAACTTGTACGGAGACATTCTCTCCGACATGTGCGCTGGTCTCATTGGTGGTCTCGGTCTGACTCCTTCCGGAAACATCGGTGACAACTGCTCCATCTTCGAGGCTGTCCACGGATCCGCGCCCGACATTGCTGGCAAGCAGCTCGCCAACCCCACCGCGCTTCTTCTCAGCTCCATCATGATGCTGCGACACATGGGCCTCAACAGCGAGGCCGCTAACATTGAGCAGGCCATTTTCAAGGTTCTTGCTGAGGGCAAGGTACGTAGAATTCCTCATATTTGTTGTGGAGGTCAAATCGCTAACTTTACCACAGACCATCACTGGTGACCTCGGCGGCAAGGCCAAGACCTTCGAGTACGCCGACGCCGTCATCAAGGCGCTCAAGTAGATTGGAATATGGAATTGATGAGCATTGACACGACCGAATGGTAGCCATTGCATATCTGGATATGTACTAGTCCCTGTACTATAGCTGCCATTTAGCTAGATACACGCCTATACCACTTGAAATTTGCATATTGATAAGGACTTTTTGCGCTGCAGATTAGATTGTGTAACAAGATGCGAGTTCTGCTATGTTTGCGTGTGCTTGCATAATGATTGTGCAGCGCGAGCAAGAATAGCCGAAGTGGATGCGCCATGGCATGTGAACCATGAGCTTGACCTTTAAGTGACCACTACTCCCCAATGCCTCCCAAACCTCCCTTGCGCCTCCCTCCAAAACCTCGCGCTGCACCAAAAGCGCAGGTAAAGACTTCTCTGCCAGGCCTGACTCCAAAACCTGCTGCCCGAGCCCCGCCGCATTCGAAATCTACAACACCCGCGACACCGAACAATGCTTCCACCCCGCCTCCACCCCCGCCCTCGTCGAAATGGGCTGAGCAGAGTCGCTCAGGCTCAAGCAGCCGCTACATGAAATGGGGCACCAATGGCCTTGTAGCAATCTGCGCAATGCTCTTCCTACGCGACCACTACATCGAGTTCCAACACGTCCGCGGCTCCTCCATGTCCCCCACTCTCAGTCCCGACGTGCACGAGACAGGCCGGGAAGACTACGTCCTCGTGCGCCCATACCTCGAGCGCTCCAGACGCGGAGCAAAGAGCGAGCAAAACGACAACAACGAATGGGGCGTTAAGCGCGGCGACGTAGTGACGTTCTGGAAACCCCATAAGCCCTCTGAAATGGGTATTAAACGCGTAGTGGCGATTGAAGGCGACACTGTATATCCCGTTCGCGGCTACGCTTTCGATCCCGCGGCGCATGCGGACAGAGTGCAAGGGTCGCCGGATGGACTTGCAGATTACGACCCTGATTCTGTTGTCCCTGAAGAGCAGCAGCGGGAGCTGGGGAAGGTGGTGGTGCCGTATGGGCATGTGTGGATTGAAGGGGATAATTGGCGGAAGAGTCTTGATAGTAATGATTTTGGGCCGATTAGCAAAGGGTTGATTCAGGGGAAGGCGGTTAAGGTGTGGAGGGACTGGTTTGGACTGTTGGATGTGGGGGACGAGAGGAAGAAGGGGGAAAGAGGGATGAGGAGTCGGGTTGTGGAGGGACGGAGTGAGATTCCTGCGGTGTTCTTGGAGTGAGTGGTAAGAGGAGTTGCATGTTCGGGGGTATCAGGCTTGGGATGAACGAAATGTTCGGTATATGGTTCTAGGTATGTATTATGGACCACTTCCTTCGCGTTACTCATGCTTTCAGGAGCCTCTCGACTTCGTCGCATACAGCAGCAGTCACGCTTTCGGTAGTGTCATTCCCACAAAGGTTTCTGGTCTTTATACCACGTCCAGTGACGTTTTCGATGGCCTTGATCAGTATATTGGCTGCCTTGTCCTCACCAACCCATCGCACCATCTCAGCAGCACTCCAAAACGCTCCAATGGGGTTGGCGACGCCGCTTCTAGCATTGCCAGGTTCATAACCGTGATTCGGCGCAAATAAGCTTGGGTTCTTACGCGAAGGGTCAAGGCTACACGAAGTAGTTATGCCATTTGATCCGCTGAGTGCGTCTGCAAGATTCGACAGGATATCTGCATGCAGAGTGGTAGCAACGATTGTGTCGAAGGACGAGGGATGCAGAGTCATGTGGGTCGGCATATGTTCGACGAGCATGGTGTCAGCCCGCACGTCCTCATACTCTTTTGCAACCTCGTCAAAAACTTTGTCCCAGAGCGCCATGCCATGATTGTGGACATTCATCTTGGCCACCATGGTCAATCTCTTCCGTGGTCGCGACCTGGCTATCTCAAATGCATATCTCATGACCCGCTCGGTGCCGGCTCTGGTGAAGATGCTCACTTCGGTAGCTACTGCGTGTGGGCCATTTTCGTGAATTACACCGCCCTGGGTTGAGTAGTCGCCTTCGCTATTCTCACGGATGATGATCCAGTCAAGGTCGATAGGTGTGCAACCTACCAGTGGAGAGGTGATGCCCGGGAGAATCCGCTTAGGCCGCACGTTGACATGATGATTTAGCGACTTGCGTATGGGCTGGATCAAAGAAGCCAGTATAATCTCATCCGGGACGCCGTCCCCGCCTACAGCGCCAAAGTAGATGGCGTCGTAGTATTTGAGCTCGTCGGGTCCATTCGAGGGCATACATTCGCCCTCGTTGAGCAGACGTGTGGCGCCCCAGTCAAAAGTAGTAAAGTGGAATTCAAAGGTTCCAAGGGTAGAGGATAGCGTGTTGAGCACACGGACACCAGCTTCTAGGACCTCGGGGCCGATGCCGTCGCCAGGAATGCAGGCAATGCGGTATATAACGGCTGCGGCATGGATGTACGAGACCATGGTTGATGTTATTGGACGTTCAGCCCGGCATGAGCGGGAGAGGGACAGATGATGCTAGACTCGTATCACCAGGCCATGAGAGGGGCTAGTACATATATATGTCGACAATGATTTCTCTTATTCTCCAGGCAGACATTCTTTGTGCTTGAGCAATACAGGTGATGGGAGAGAGACTCAGCTATTACCTTTCCGGTCCCGAACTGTACTGTAGTGGCAGCCTGGGGCGTGTTGGTGTATGCAACCACTGTAGTAGTCAACTGTTAGCGGGTGCGGATAGCTTCCCCTCGGCGAGACCCTGTATTGCGCGTTCCCCGCGCTAACTCGCCACGCCACGCCCACTGCATCCACCCATAGCTCACCGCTCTAGCCAGACCACCTGGCCGACATCAAAAGCTCCGTCTGCTCCTCTGTTGCCCAGCTTTATCTTGCTTTTTCCTCATCCCTTCCTGCATTACATACATACTCCACAATGGCAGTTGCAATCCCCCCAGGCGGAACCTTCTTCGATACGCTCAACAAGAGCTTCGTCGATGTCGACATTGACGAGTCCAATGACAAGGCTATCAAAACGACCGACTTTCTCCAGGCTGCCGAGAGCTTGACTACTCTTTTCGATGTCTTGGGCGGAGTAGCCTTCAAGCCCGTCAAGAGTGACATGGCTGGCAACATCAAGGTGCGCACCAAGAGAAACCAACTCAACACTTGTACACATACCAACACAGGACAGAAAATCCAAGACAGACAGGCCGCTGCACCAACACTCTCCGAGACCCTCCAGGATCTTGTTCTCAACGAGCTCAAGGAGAAGAAGCACACTGCCACTGAAGGCCTTGTATGGCTGAACCGGTATGCACTCTCTACCAGCTCCAATGACCCTGTGCTAACGACCTTTCCAGTGGCCTGGACTTTACTGCCCAAGCTCTCCGCCACAACATCACCAACTCATCCGTCGAGCTTGCCCAATCCTTCCGTGACGCCTACGGAAACACCCTCAAGCCCCACCACTCGTTCGTCGTCAAGCCCATTTTCAGCGCCGCCATGAGCGCTACTCCATACCGTGCCGACTTTTACAAGAAGCTGGGAGACGACGAGACCAAGGTTCAGGCTGAGCTGGAGAAGTGGCTGACTGCGCTGGAGAAGGATGTTGCCGTCCTGAACGAGTTCCTCGCCAGGAAGGAGGCCAAGTGGTAGACGCATAGCCGTCACATATATGTGAACACGACAAAAACTGAATGATTTAAATGAAGATTGGCCAGCGCCATTGACGTGCTATGTTACATGATTATCATGCTGACATGGGGTAGTTATTATATACTACATGACCCAGCTCTTATCGTCTGCATACTGTGATGTTTGACCCATCATCCCCTTCAACCCGACTTCTTCCTCTGAAACACAAATAGCGCCTCGTCCTTGCCCGCAAAACTCGGCAGTGGCATCCTCAGCACAAGCTCAAACTGATTCAAATTCTTCTCCACCCACTCATCCACCACCACATCCCTAAACCCTGTAAACCCATTCCCATTCTGCGTCCCCGCAACAACAATCGTATCCCCCTCAAACGCCTTCATCATCGGCCCCGTAAAATCCCCCGTCGCCTGCGGATACACAAGCAACAGCACACACCCTTTCCCCCCACCATTCCTCATCAAATACTGCCTTCCATCCATCTTAATCGTATCCTTGATCCACATGACCCTGTACTCGCTCACCTGGCTATCCACAGCCCGCACATCGAGCTCCTTCGTCGCCCCGATATGCGCTACGGGGAAATGGCGAAGCATATACGTCCAGTACCCGTTTCCAGATCCTATGTCGAGGATCGGGCGCACGTCTTCTTTACTTGGGCGTGCGGGTTGTGCGAGTTTGGCGAGGACGTGCAAGGCGGCGTAGGAGGGGACGACGCAGCCGAAGTGGTGGTAGAAGAGGGGCAGGATGTGGTGGCTTATTTTCGTGCCCGCTGTTTCGGGGACGGGGCCCGCCCATTCGAGCTCGCTGCACGAGTAGTTCCACAGGTCTAGGTAGGGGTTTTTGTGCTCTCGGTCCTTTTTGCTGGGTAGGAGGCTGGAGTTTGGGGGCGTTGTGTTGAGGTAGCGGGAGGTTAGGTGTGTGGCTATTTTTTGACGGAGGGAATTTGCTTTTGAGCTTTTGAGGAGGGAGTTTAGGGATTTGGGGAGCGAGGTGCTGGGAGAGAAGAGGGATGTGTAGGTGGTTATTTCGTCGGGGGTGGGATAGGTCTGGGGGGGGGGGTGTTAGTATGGGGATGGTATGTTGGAGAAGGGCAGATGAAAGGTTTGGTTGGTAGGTGTTTGGGTGTTTGATAGAGGTTAGATACATACAGGTTGACCTTCTTCATCTTGATACCATCCGTGTAGCCCATGTTCTCTCTTTGCGTCAATGGCTCGCTGCGTGGCGTGTAGCGTTGTCTGTGCATGCGCCCGATAAACATAGCTGTCTGTAGGCGGGATGTCGAAGGCTTCTCCCATACATCTTGCTAGAGACTTTTCAGTGTGTAATGGCGAGTACTTTTCTTCTGACCATTCATCCAGGAAAGTATCGGGGTTGAAGTTCTCCAGTGCCATTGTGGTTGTCGACGGCACGTGACTAGATGATGATTGCGTTCTTCGCCCCACCGATTAACCCGTAAAACACACTCTCTATTCTCCAAGCTCTTTCTCAAACTCTTTGGACTACTCAATTCGGTTGTAGATAATACACAAAAACTCGTTACCCTCTCTTAGCGTTAGACACTGGGCGTTCTTGTTCTGCGCTCTTCGGCAAGCAGCCAATGACGTGTCGCTGATCAATAAGTGGCGGCCATCTCGTCATCCATCACTAATCAGCCAAGCGGCTCTTTTCCGTCCCCACATGCGGTCCTCCGCTAGTCCACCTTACTGGATCTTAGTCACTAATTGGAAATGCCTATGTAACAAGCAGAAAGAAAGCGCAGCATCGCCATGATGCAGCAACTAAAATCTGGGCTTACCAGCCGAGAATATAAAAACAAGCAGAGTCGTCGCATGAGCTGAAATCTCCTTTTCGTGATGACAGACACAACTTCAACATCAAAAGCATCCAGCCAACATCGTGCTTCATCTACACCTGATACCTCATACTCAACCACCACAAAAGTAATTACAGTCCTCGTAGGCTTACTAGCACTCACGCTGGCTCTCTCAACCGCCTTCCGCTCTTCTTTTTCTTCTCTCCTCTCAAAACCTACTCTCCGCACAATGTCAACCGCAACTCCTGCCTCCCTGAAAATCACAAAGCGACCCTGGTCTCAACGCGGTCACGCCGACCACGGCTGGCTCTACACATACCACACTTTCTCCTTTGCCTCGTACTACGACCAGCGACACGAGAGCTGGGGACCTCTCCGCGTCATCAACGAAGACAGAGTCGAAGCTGGAACTGGTTTCGGTACGTTTTTTCCTTCCTTCGAACACCCTCCCCAAAAAAACCCCACATGTATAGAAAAGTTACTAATACAAAAGAAAAGGAACACACAGCCACGCCGAATTCCTCATCTTCAGCTACATCGTCTCCGGCACCCTCGAGCACAAAGACAGCATGGGCAACCTCGAAAACCTACAACGCGGCGAAGTCCAATTCACCAGCGCGGGAACCGGAATCCGCCACTCAGAGTACAACCGCAACCGCGACTCTGAAGTCCACTTTTTGCAGATCTGGGCCAAACCAAATAAGAGGGGTCTCAAGCCGCATTACGAAACCAAGAAGTTTAGCGATGAGGAGAAGAAGGATAGGCTTGTACGAATTATGGAGTATACGGATAGATTGAGCAAGAGTGAGGGCGCGATTGGTCTGCAGGCGGATTTGAGTATGGATGCGTCGATTTTGGCGCCGGGAAAGAAGGTCGTGCATGAGATTGTGGCGGAGGGCCCCAGGAAGCTGTTTGCCCATGTTGTTATGGGTGGACGGACACAGCCGAAAACTGGGGGTGCGCAGATTAAGATTGGAGAGACGATTTTGGGAGAAGGGGATGGCGCGTATATTGATGGGGCCAAGGGACCAGGCAAGATTGAGATTGAGAGTGTGGGGGATAAGGAGGCGGAGTTTTTGCTGTTTGATATGGGGCCTGAGGATGCGTAGAAGGGGAGGTGATGAGTGATGGTTATTTTCTTGGTTTGTTGTCTTAGAATTGTATAGCATTGATTTCGTTACGAATTTATTTATCTGGACTACTACTCTCAAGGCAATTTATCTCAAAAACAATATCATGGGCAGTCATTTCCAAATTCAGTTCTTACTCATGCCTTTACAATACCAAAAGCCGCAGCAATGGAAGAAGCAATCCATGTCAAAGTCGAGAATCCAAGTTGTGGTGTACAAAACCTGTATACTGTCAGTTCAATCCGAATAGAAACCTCAGGAAGCAACCATAACGAACAACTCGATAAAAGAGAAAAAGTGACTTACTCCTCATCCGAAATGCCCACGAATCCAATCCAAAACACCCACTGTGCAATCCACAGCAAAAGCATACAAAAGAGTACGACCAGCGTGGCCCAAATCATACTCCACTTCATCCCGTATCCTCTTGGACTCTGCGTCGACCCCGTCCCATACCCCCTATGTCCATACCCCTTGTTCTGCACCAACGGCGTATGTTCCGAATCACGCCCCTGGTATCTGGAGTGGGTCGTTCGTGTGTCGCTCCAGCGACCAGCCCCACCTGCTGGCATGCTCATGCTGACAAGGACGACTAAGAAGGCGACTAAAGACAGAATTCCTGCAATGACCCACATTCGGGCTCCAGTGTACATGTACGTTGCGGCCGGCAAGTTGAGTAACGGCGGTGAAGCCGAATTATAGAAATCGTGTTCGAAGCCGTAGGACACTGTTGATAGCATAGTGGGTAGAGAGAGAAGTTGCAAAAGGGTTTCGGAGACGAGGCTAGTTAGCACGGCGGAGGTGGAGCCGGTGGAGAGGGCGAGGAGGACGGGGAGCCAGGTTAGGCGTGGGAGGGTGCACCAGAGGAGGGCGAGTTCGACCATGGGAGTTTCGCCGTAAGAAGGGGTTGATTGGATGAGCATGGCGTTGATGGCGTTGGCAAGGAGGTAAAATGCTGCTACGGCAATGCCGCGGGGGAGCCAGAGGAGGCTGGATAGGGGGGTTGTGGGTGCGTTGGAGGATGAGGTGAAGATGGCGGGGAAGACGGCGGCGAGGTTGATGAGGAGGAGGCTCATTTGTTTCCATTCGATGGAGGCACATGCTTGTTCGGGGGCTGATGGGTTGGTTTCGCCTGGGCTGTTGTTTGAACGACTGAATGAGTCTTTGTACCATGTCCATGGAATCGCCTCGCGACGAGTGACCCGAGGCATTCGATACCAGTCCTCTGGTAAACCATGCCAGTTTTCTTCAGCGCCGCATAAATCGTGGAGCCAGTGTACATAGTCGATCCGGTTGTCGAAGTCGTGGCAGGATCCTTTGCATGTGTCGTAGCTGATGTTACGGCAGAAACATGATCTCTCCACTGCACGCTGAACATAGCAGTAGCCGTCGAAGCCGATTCTACAAGCATTAGTCGTGCATTGGCCCTTGAGCCGCATCACGTTATCTGGCATGGAATCGAAGCACTGGGGCCACTTCCACCTTTCCGCAGGAATGTAATCGTAAGGAGTGGTTTTGAGTCCCTGCCTCCAGTTGGGGGGAAGCGACGCAGGTCCGCAAGTAGCATGCATCCATAACCGTTGCCTCGTTAAGTCTACTCCAGGCCCTGCACAATCGCCTTCTGCAAGTCTTGCATCAAATGCCTTGCAGAAACACTGCTTGTCGAAATAAAGATTGTCCGGGATAGTGGCATGTGTTAGGTCGTACCCGGCAACTTCAGTATCTAGAGCGACCATTGAATGCTCACGTTCATGATACTCCCATGGACGTTTAACATTGCCCGTATGTCTAGTAGTAGCCTCGAAGCCACAGGATGCCATGACTTGTCTAAACGACTCCATTGACGAAGCGGATACCGATTCGGTCAGACATGCCGGCGCTTTGTCTATGATACGAACAGCCGCATATCCTTTGGTCAGCGAGGCTGGAGAGAGCCACTGTAATCCATTGGCATCGCCGACCTCAATAAGCCATGTACGATCCGTCGTTGCGCGGATCCACTGGTACAGTTGTGCCTTTTTCAGAACCGAACGGCTACAGGAATCGATGTACTGTTCAAGAAGTTGAGGGGAAATCTCGGTGTTGAGACAGCTAAGCTGAGTGCGCCATTGGTGGCGGGTACAGATTACTCCAAAGTGCCGCATGCATTGCTTCCTTGTGCATCTTGTCATGGCATTCAACCATGCTGCCTGGTCCTGCTCAGCGATGCACTGAGGCATGGGTGGTAAAGTCTCGGGGTAGACCCAGTCATGTTGAGCATCCAGTGGTATGAATAATGGGGGCTCTTCATCCAACACAAGCTCGGTAGGATGGAGAGATATGTCTGTAGCCTTGCTTAGCGCCGGGAGCAAACGAGGACTGGGGGAATCATCACCTTGAAGCACATCCTCGGCCCTAGCGGTCGCTAGCAATGCGAGCAGAATGGTTGGAACCCTCATTCTAAGAAGAGGGCCGGGCAATGAAGAATGAAAGAGTGGTGTGAAGAAAGCTGGGTCAGCCTAGTGTTGTGAGTTGCGGGGTTGCTGCGCTGCGGCGCATTGGCGCTAAGGTTTGTGTAACCACCACAACGCATTGATGGTGCAAGTCCAGCTGCCAATGCTCTTTGATAGGCGCCAGCGAACATGAATGGCGCTAGAACATCTGTTGAAGTAGGTAATGGGAATGTTCATTCAGGATGATCTCAGGGCATCTAAATGACATTTAACAGGACTTCGAACCAAACATTCGGAAGCCTTCTTTACATTACCTTCTAAAGGGAAACCACTAAATCGACTATCTTCTCATTCTTTCAACTTACCGATTACTTGACAGCACTTTGAACCAGGTATTCAGAAACAATCTTTACATTACCTTTCAGATAATAGACTAAATCAACTATGTGCACATACTTTCAAGCTCCCGATTACTTACCGACGCAAATATTTAACGTGAGAGTCTCAGCAGTGTTCTAAGCAAGACACACTACCAGACACCTCACAACTTACCCATCTTGTCTTCGCCCAGGCACCTCACCTCACCTAAATCAACCTCGTGAAATTGATGCTCGTTATGATGTCCATACTTTCCTTCATAAAAGGACTTCTCAGACGACACACGAGCCGGTTGATAGTTACCTATTCCGCCATCAGGGAACCTATCACCCATGTACGGCGAGCTAGGTGCGGGAGGCGGTGTCATCTGCTTGTTAAAGGGTTCGTTGTTGATAACCTTGGAAAAAGCAGCAGTATTAACCTCAATGTCCTTGGTTTGCTGAATTGCACGCTGCCTGCTACGGCGCTCGCGGACAACGATAACGACAAGGAGGGCTATGACTGCTACACCTGTCACTACTATCACGGTGATCAGAGTAGCCCTATGCATGGTAAAATATACATGAGTCTCAGACGCGTAGAGGCCACGCTTGACTGAGGCGTGATGGTGAGATGTCGAGCAATTGGACATGGGTGCCATGTCGGAGCGGACCATGTCGTGCAGCGAGTGTCTAAAATAATCTTTGGTGATCGGCAGGCAACGATGCTGGCGATCTCGGGAAGCAATGCGTGCACGTGAAAGATCAGCGAATTGTTTTACTAAGAGAAAAAACAACGGTGCAGGTGTGTCGAGGAAAAATTTCTAACTGGATCTTCTATTTGTAGTAGTTCGTGGGCAGTTGTATTGTGGGCAGACAATGTCGTTACCTTGCATCATAGGCCAACAAAAGCCCAGCCTCGGGATATTTCCATGCATGATGACCAGGAAGCCTAGACATATAATTGTTCGCGAACATGGAAACATGTTGTTTAGTCTGTTTTATTGGATGTTCATGAGATCGTCGCTGTTATCCACGAGGGGCGCAGCTTGAAAAAAAAGGTCATAATTGTTGAGCTGCAACCCCCGTGCGGCCGTAGTACAACGCCAGTTATTGCATTGCATCGAACTGACCATATGTCGCTCAGCAGCTCACCCCCCTTATTGCAGCGCATGGATGGTGATGCAGCGTCCGCCTAGAGACCAAGGTACTGGCAGATGGGCCAAGTTAGACGACTCAAGAGGCCGTTGTGGCAATGGGCCAATCAAGGGGGGATGGCGTAAGCATGAGCGAAAGGATTGCTGACCCAAGAGAGGGCAAAAGGAGCGTGAGTGGGTGTGAGTGGGTGTGAGAATGTGGGTGAATGCGGAGTGCATGGTAGGATGACGCTAGCGGGGAGGTGCATTATTGAAGCCGTCTGTCGCGGCTGAAACGCCCGACAATGGACGCGCGGCGTTACGTCATAGGCTGGCTGCAGACCTCACATCATGCATGACAAGGAGCTGAAGACTGAACAGGTGAATGCACAAACATTGGTATGCGCTGGACAATTGCGACATGCGACAGACCAATTTCTCTTCATGCAGCTTGATGCACCGAGGTAAGTAAGTAAGAGGAGGGAGAGCATACAACACACGATTAGAAACAAGCATGGTCAAGAGAGGGAAATGAGCTTTGAATATTTCCATTGAAATGACTTAATATTATAATATAGACCGTCTGGTTATACCCCAGTTTCGCCATGAACCCATTCTTATCCCTAATGCCTCGTTTGTTTGAGACAAAGCGATGTCAGCTCTTGGCTGAGGCATCGCTAGCCGATGGAAGAAGCTACCGGAGGGAAATATGATGCTGATGAAGATGATTTGTCGACAAGAAGACTTAGAACCCATCTAGGGGCACTTATAGGAGACCAGCAATGGCGAAGATACCAGCGGCAGCGGCACCCATGGCGGGGAGAGCGTTCTGGTTGGCAGCACCGGTCGACTGGGAACCAGCAGATGAGGTGGCAGAAGAAGCAGCAGAGCCCAGAGATGCTGTGGCGGAACTCAAAGCAGACTCAGCCTCGGAGCGGATAGATGAGGCAGCAGCGTCGGCACTTGAGCGGATGCTGGAGGCAGCAGAGGCAGCGTCAGAGGGAAGGCCGGCAGCGCCAGAGGTGATTTGGGAACCAATGCTGGAGGCAGCAGAGGCAGCGCCAGAGGGAAGGCCAGCAGCGCCAGAGGTGATACGGCTGGCAAGGCTCTCAACATCGGAGGCGACGTTGGAGGGAAGGCTGCCGGCAGCAGAGGTGAGGGAGGCGATGACGCTGTCAATCTGGGCGTTGGCAGCACCAGCGGCGAAGAGAGCAGTGGCAATGTAGGAGAAACGCATCTTGATGGTGTATGAGGGTGTTTGTGTCGTTGACGGTTGAGTCGAGGGAGAATTGAATCAAGTGTTGATGTTGGAGTGTGGGTATCTGATGTGGAATGGAGAGTACAAGCAAGACTGGGCGACGTGAAGGGCCTCTTATACCAGCCGCGAGCCGTAGTACTAGCGCCGTCAATCAATCGAAACAGTGTGCTGGCCTGGCTACGTGATGCACATTGACACTACGCACCGCCTCGTCCACTTTTTCCCACAAGGCTAAAATTGGGAAAAGCGGCGGCGGGTGACGCCACATGTCGCGCCTCGTTCGTCTTCCCCAGCCTGTCGGAAGACAGCATCAACCGGACCCGTCTCCACTCTACTCGTGCTCCCACGGACGGACGAGTTGCAAGTGAGCTGGGCGATCAATTCATGACGTCGTCTAAGAGGCCAATACTACGTTCCTAATTTCCTTGTCCCATGTTGCAGCCAAGGTCCGCGGACATGGGAGACGGGCTGTGTGTGTGTGTGTGTCGGATGGGCAGTGTTTGAACGCTCTCATGCCATTCTCGCGTCGTTGACTACTACTGTTGCTAAAACACTGCCTCCTCTCCTTACTTGCTGTGTAGAGCAAGATGCTATTTCCAGCACACAAGGCCTTGTTCCCGAGCTGAAACTTGCCCTGCCCCAAGCATAGTAGGACGTCGTTGGGCCAAGCTTTCGCCCCGTCAGCACCATCTCAAAGTCAGAAAAGGGACCCTGGCATCTCACTACACCTAGTAACAGAACAGCAAAATAGCCATACTAGCAGTAATTACTACTGCCGCCCTTCTCTCCAACTCGTCAACTATTCACGGCTTTTGCTGGACACCGGGCTGCTGCAGTGGGAAACGCGATTCCAACGTCCCGCCGATCCACTGTTGTTAGGGCAACCCCCATCCAAGCCTTGGCCATGCATCCAGCCTTTCCCAGCCATGGACAAATGATGAAACGAGCATGTCGTCACATGTCCCCAACTTCATCTTGATTCAGGCCACACACACACACACAGCAATGGCCCTGTCCTCCTCTTCGTAGAAGCAGCACCACCAAGCTGACCCCGAGCTCACCTCAGCCGAAGGATTCAACGGCCCAAGACAATGACGCACCCTAATGTGGAATAAATTGTGGCTCTGGATGCTACTGTACACTAGCTCGTGGCGCGGCTATGAGGCAGAGGCAAAAAAACGGGCTGTGCCATGATGCTGTGCTGCGGGTGGTGTGCGTGCCTGGCCATCCACACCCAAACCCCAGCCCTACGCCGATCTCGCCATGGACAACAACAGCAACAACCAACCCCTGTCATTGCAGACCAGCCAAGCCCGTCTTTGCCGGCTACCTTGCTCCCGTTCCCTCATCCCACTGTTCACGCAATCGCAACGCTTGCCTTGATTTCCTCGTTTAGAAAACACTGCTCTCCTGTCCACGTAATTACTTGAGATTTATTCCCCGAAACGGGCGCGCGTAGCCACTGACATCATCCTCCACCTCATCCCCTAACGCCCTAACGCCCCAACGCCCCCATACTAGCCCACGCATACGACTTTTGCACCTCGGCATTTTTTTTTCTCTCCATCTCCTGCATACCACTAATGCTAGCATTAAATCGTTCCCCTTACTTGCTACTCCCAAATCGCATACACAAGTCTGCAACATGCAAGTAAACAATGTGCATTTAGCCCTAATAGGCCCGAAAAAACGAGGCCGGGAAAATTGCAACAAGTTTGTACACGTAGTTGTGCTAGCTAAGAGAGGGCATTGTTGTTCAGGGCAAAAAAGGTAATAATATCGGTGTAGAGTACAGCGCAGGGCTTGGGGCGCTACGGACGGGGGAATACGAAGGTAACCTAGTTATGCCGGATTAGATTGGACTGGACCCCTGGTGTGTGTGTGTGTGTGTGTGTGTGTGTGTGTGGGTTTGCTAGGTTGGCTTCCAGAAGGAAGTGCTGGTATGCTAAAGTGAGGGACTGACATCATTCATTATGCATCTTTGAGATGCAGGTGTTCTCCTGGAATGTGTCCAGCCGAGTTTGTTCTTCCCTTTTGATTATTCCCGAGTAAACACCAGCTATTCCCAATAACACGCGTGGTACTACCAACATTTCATCCCATCACTCAGACCAAACGTAAAGTTGCAAGAAAAATACTACGTCGCCAACTACATTTCACAATGTCCAATATATACACATCAACAACCCCAACAAAATATCTACAATGAAGTTCAACCCCTCCCCCCATACTAACACGTCTACCCCATCCGATCATCCCACACACACTCTACATCCCCCCTCTCCTCCCCCCTCCACACACCCCCAGGCACATTCTGCGCCGCAACCGCACTTCGAATCCGCGTCCCCAGCTCCGGCGGTCCAGAGCCTACAACCTGTGTCCGCCCGCTTTCCACCGTCTCGCTCATGAAGTTGGATACTAGAGAGGATACGTCCGGACGCGCATTGCTCAACCATGTGATGTTGAAATCCGGGCATTCGCGCTTTAGTTCGTCAATCTGGCGGTTGAGATCCATGGATTCAATGGTAGATGCTGGTTCTAGTGCTGCGTCGTCGTCGCCGTAGTCTTTGTCTTTGTCCTTGCCTTTGCCGCTGTCGCTGTCGCTGTCGAGCTGGGCTGAGGCGGCTTGTTGTGTAGTCTCGGGTCTGGTGACGAAGATGCGGATGCGGAAGCGCTTGGTTGTGCTTACGGATACAACGGGGGCGTCGTCTTTCTTCTCGATGTCGCTGCTGCTGGAACTGGTTGCTTCGTCGCTCTGGCAGAGCTGCGATTTTAAGTATGCGAGTTCGGGGGCGATCCAGGCGAGGTTCTCAATGTGGCGGATGGTCCAGATGAGCTCGATGTTGCAGACGGGCGAGGAGGGGGAGAGAGCGTCCATGATGACAGGGAGGGTGTAGGTTATTCCTGTGCCGCCGGAGATGGCGAGCATGTTGGAGACCTCCTTGTTGACGATGGAGCTGCCATATGGACCCATCATGATCACTGGGGTAGATGCTTGAACGCGCGGATAGCAGTTTGCAGCAGCATCGGCAAGAGCAGCAAGTTTCGCGGTCTCGCCCTTGCAGGCACGGATGATGTAGGTATGGCGTTGTAGAGGAGAAGAGCTGTTTGGGTTCGAACCTGGCGTAAACGGATGTGACTGCCACATGTTGAGTGCAGGAAAGGTGAGGTAGAAGTGTTGGCCAACTGCCCAAGGGCTATGCTTGTGGTAAAATGTCATACGAACGATGGTACCTGTAGGATCCTGGAAAGTATCTAGGATCGCTGGAGTAGAGCGGAAGCCAAACCCACCACCCCTTTGTTTGTGGCCAGTGTGGATGAGAATGGTGCGAACACTCCGAGCAACCAAATCGAACCCCATAATCGCAAACGATGCGATCATCCAGCACGAAAGCTTCTCCCAGTGGCCCCAGCAGGCTCCAATGTAAAGGATGGAGACAATGAGATGCGACTTGCGGAAGAACTCGTAGCCCGTCCAGCGGATCACGGGTCGGAGGCTGAAGACGAACAAGAACGTGACCAAGGCCTGTGCAATGCAGCCCCAGACCATGTACTTTTGGTTGATGAACTTGGTGTAGACAGTAGGTTGTGGCTGGTAAAGCTTTGCTTCGATAATAGTCCAGATGATGGCATGAACGAATGACTGGACAAGAATAATGCGGCCTGTCCAACGGTGTAGAAAGTTGAAGCTCTGGTAAGGAATGCCTGTGACCATGCTGAGGATCGAGTCACGGCTGCACAAGGCAATGGTCAATGGAGTGAGAGCAAAGGCAAAGGCACCAATGCGGTCAGCGAATCCACCCATACCAGTGCGAGTATTGTGCAAGTTACTGTCCTTGATTGGCGTAACCCATGTCTTGTATGTGATGCCAGCAAAAGAAAAGACCGTGAGGTAGGCGCAAAACAAGGCAAGGATTAATACTTGCAGCCTTGTAGTATACCTGAATACCTTCGAGCACTCAGGCAATAGATATTTGCGAACAGCCGATGATGCCAGTCTTGTAAGGCGATATACGAAGCTCTGTCTTGGACCGTTCTGTTTCTGCGGGTGCGCTAATCGAAACACTACGAACAAGAGGAGGATGAGACCGATAACAGCCCACATGACAAAGGTGAAGATCATTGATGTCTCGTGGTCGCCATAGACGGAATCCAGGTATTCACAGGTCCCTTTGTCGTTGGTGCATGGCATTTTCCGCACCGCATAGCCCCAGTAATCGATTGTATACTGGACATTGTCATCGGACTGGATGTGACGGGCGGCCAGTAGGTTGGTAGTCGAATTGAAGAACATGGCGACAGGCAGATGCAGCGCTGCTGCGAGAGAAAAGGACAAACAAATATGTGTACAAAAGAAGAGAGTTGAGGGAGTTGCCAGAATTCGGCATGGCGATTACTTGACTGAAGACAAATAGAGGACCCAAGACCATTGGCAAATTTCTAGTTCCCACAGTAGCACCACAGTATATTGCAGTGCGTTCACGTTTGACGTTTGACAGGATTTTGTTGCAGCTGTCAGGTTCCTTCGAACAGAGTGTCCAATCGTAGCATTTTGATTGATGAAGCCGAAACGAGGTTGTACCCACATACCCACCGGCGAGGGACCGCTCGTTTTGATGGCCGGATTCAGCATCCGGGACGGCCTCTTGGTAAGTCTCAACAGCCGGATTAAAAACTGTCACTACCACAACGGTGCAACTTTACGATAATGCCAACGCTAAACACCTCTTGGCTATATAAAACACGAGCGAAGAGATGATGCCATCGATGATGGGGATTTTGGATTTCTTGACAGGATTGAAAATGCTGGCTCTGGTAAGTTTAGCGGTGGCTTGGGTTGTCGTCGAAGTAATTTCGATCCACAATGAGACGGTGTTGATACGAATGGCGGATTGTAGGACTTGTGGTAGTACGAGGTTGCGATGGATCGAGGATGTTTATGGTGCTGGGCAGCACTAGAGTGTCACGTGATTGCATACCATGTGTGTCGTGTCACGTGCTACATGTCACGTGATCTATGCAACTCGTGCGGTGCTAGTACAAATGGCGGTTGGGGGTGCAATGGAAATTGCCTCGGACGGGCTACGGAGCACGATGCATCCAGCGCGCACCTGATACGCTGAACGTATATATACAAGTACACGTGTACCTGTGTATGAGCTGGATGCGAACAGGGCGTCGACTGGACGGGACTGAATTGCGAACGGACGCTGGAGATTGCTGGCGGCTCTATCTTATTATTTGTTACGCCTCGCCAACGTCGCCCCTGGGCTGGAAAAAACAAAAGGAGGCCCCACTTCTCGCGGTCGACCCCTGCCAAGATGCCACACGGATGCTCGGACGAACCTTTCACGCCCTAAGTAACAGCCATTTCTGCGGCCATGATTTCCGCCGCTGCCCTCGCCGCTCACCTCAATTGTTATGCCCACTCGTTGCATAGCAGCCCGCCATGGACGTAGCTCTCGAAATCCTCGATCCTCTTATTCTGGATAAAGCCTATGCATGGGCTCTACCCGCCTCATCCCCCGCCTTTACAAACTCTTCATCAGCCACATTTTCGGCGGCGGCGGGCTCACCGCTTACTTCGCAATGGCCGCGCGACAACATCTATCGTCAGATTGTGTCACTTCTCACCATTACCCAGTTGGGCGCCACCTCGCTCTATCTCTTCTTCAGCGCCCTGTCTTACTATCTTGTCTTCGATCGCCGCCTCGAGTATCACCCGCGTTTCTTGAAGAACCAGGTCCGACAGGAGATTAAGTCGTCCTTGTTTGCCATCCCTTTCATCAACTTGATGACCCTTCCTGTGTTTCTGGCAGAGGTCCGTGGCAAGAGTCTGCTCTATGCCAAAACAAGCGACTACGGCTGGCAGTGGCTGATCGTGTCGACCGTCCTGTACATGGCCTTCAACGATATTGCCATCTACTGGATTCACCGCCTCGAACACCACCCTAGCGTGTACAAGTACATTCACAAGCCACACCACAAATGGATTGGTAAGTTTTGTTTTCCCTGTGTTTCCCATTACTGTTTTGTCGCTTTGCGCATTTAAGAGGAAAATGCTAACAAAAGAAAAGTCCCTACACCATGGGCTGCCCTGGCTTTCCACCCGGCTGACGGATTCATTCAATCTCTGCCATACCAGTAAGTACCATATTGCCCGTATCCCTAACAAGTCATTTCTAAAACCCAAAAAGCATCTTCGTCTTCATATGTCCAATGCAGAGATACCTGTACATGGTCCTCTTCGTCAGTGTCCAAATTTGGACCATCTTCATTCACGACGGCGACATGATTTCGGGTCATTGGACCGAAAAATTCATCAACAGTCCTGCGCACCACACGCTGCACCACATGTACTTTACCGTCAACTATGGACAGTACTTCACCTGGGCCGACAACTACTTTGGCTCCCACAGGGCCCCGGAGCCCTCGCTCGACCCCATCCACGATGCTCTCAAGGTGATGCGGGCAAAGGGTCTTGTCGACGAGCAGGGTAACCTGATCAAGCATGCCAAGAATGAGTAATGGGAAAAAGTTTTTAGAGGTGCCGATGTATCATATAGACTTTGTTAATACGATAATGTAATGTCATATTGTGGTGTGTTTTGGTCATACAGAACACACCCGTAGTAATAATTTTAACTCCAGTACATGCATCGTGCATGAGTTGACGTCTTATCAAAGTCCCCCTAGAGCTGACGATTGCAGCCTTGGCTGCATAGTATGATCCGTCCCAGTGGTATTTTGTCGAAGGAATGCAACATAATTGGCTCTAAAGCAACCTCTCCTGCGATTGGCTTCAGCTATGCCGCGATATAAAAAGCAATAATAGAACGGGTTATATCACCAACGATAGCAGCTCCCGCCAAATCGCTGATAGCAACCAACCAGACCAGCCCACACCATTGCGCAACCAGAACATCTAGCAGTCACAAGCAGCGAAATAGACAAAAGCAATATATAGCTCAAGCTACACTTTTTCCCCTTAGCCCCTCCTCCGCAGAGGAGCTATTAATCATACACTATCCAAACACCATGTGCGAAAACTTCTTGAAAAAAAAAACATCTTCCATCGCCATTTCTACAACATACTAGCGAATAAAGAGACACTTGCACTCCCTTTCCTCTCGCCCTATTCCCAGTATATATGTGGAGTTGGGAGCGTTTTTTCTTTTCTCTTTCGTTTGTACCTGAGCAGCACTTTAACGTTGCATTATAGTACCTGGTCCATGCACCTTTTTTGTACCACCATGCCTATACTACGTCTAGAATAGTAACTTGGGGGGGGGGGGCTCGCTTCCCGGGTTTCTGTTGGGAGTGTGTTGGCAATTGACTTTTCTGGGTAAATGTTGAGTTTGCTATTGGTGCGGTGGATATTGCTTGCTTCGGTACTTTTGAGTGCTTTGATATGATTTGTTTCTTTATCAAATTCTTTTTGTGCGATATTGATGTTTGGTTTTGTTGATGAGAAAAATATGTTTTGGTTGGTTTTTGATTTAAGGTTTGGATGTGGGATCAATTTAAGATCGATGCATAGTTGTGATTGCGTGAGCTATGGAATGTTAGTGATTTGAGGGAAGGTGTTTTTGAAAAAGTGATCAAGATCACTTGCTAATTGTTTCCTGTTGGTAGTGTCTCGCAGCGTGCTACATGATACTCCTGGTCATTCACAGTTGCTATCATGTTAGGTACAGCGGATCTCACAACAGTTGCGCCAATCATACTGTAGTCGATGTGGCTCAGGTAGAGGTCAACTAAGAGTGTTTTTCAGGGTTGCTTCTACAATGGAGTCTGGAAACGGCTACAAATGCTAGGTGGACGCCCAGACCACATATTCATTTGGATGGGAAGCCATACCATTCCACTGGCTCCGAGACTACGATTTTCTAGAGGCTTTTAAGGATATTCTTGCTTGGCTTGGTAGTTCACTGTGATACATAGTGTCATAATGAGTTAGCTAATAATCTTAGTAGCATAGCAAAATGCAAAAGCTCAAGCTTGCCTACTTTTTCTCATTAGTAAACAATACATATGTATCGTCCGCGGCCGTAAAAATCAACTTCCAGCGATGAGGGAGATTTTGGTGGTTTCTTTTATGGCGCGGATACACTATATTCCGAGTGTCGCTGTTTTCGGACTTTTATACAGACGTGGCTCGGACTTCTATCAACAACGTTAGCTTTTCACTGGCACATCATTCCCTTTTATGGCTAAGCTTTTTTTCACCACACGAAGGAACGATATGCCTCGGCCCACTACCTGTCTCTAGGGCACAATCTCAACGATTGCCTACTGGCGATTCAGTTGGAAATGCTTGTCTCTTGGCCACCAGTGTTACTCTGCTCAGATACGGCCATTTGCGCTTCAGTTGTGTATATGCTCATCATATCTGAAGTATGCAATGATACTGGGATTGTCTGCACATCATACATATCCATCTGCGAGCAATTATAGGCACGGATATGCACGCGCCGAGGACGTGGTGTTACAATTCACCGAGTCCGGGGCGGATTGGGCCGGGGGCAAAATGTTTGATCATCATTCCGCCTCGAGCGGCATATCGAACCAGATCCTGGAACATGACGGGGTATGTGTGTTTGTCATGCATCTTCTACCAGGCTCATGATATTGAACGTCTTTGGTTTTAAGGGTGTGTAGAGAAAGTTTGTTATGCCCCTTAATCTAGAGACCTCGTATTGCCCTCTAGGATATGCAGCTGGCGATTAGATGTTAGACCGGCCGGGTAAATCGCACCGCGACCACATTTTATCTACGTCTTCCATCTTATGCTCTTGATGTGCATGAACCTGTGGGAGCTTAGCATTCTTGACTACATAGAAGATTAGTATGGGCTAGATCCCATTGCTTATTTTAGTACTCGACACTGATGATATCCTCGTCGCGGAGTTGCCGGAACACGCACAATCCACGATGATGCTTGCCGACTGGTCGAGAACATTTACAATTGTAGGGGCACGCCTCGAATTTCAAATCGATGGCCAATGTAGGGATGAAGGTAGGGTAACTTGGCTTCAAGTCTCAACTACAGACATGGGTACTTTGATAATGTTGTTGAAAGAGCGTTTCCCCCAATGGTTCGCTGACAACGTGCATCATGCGGAATGACTCCGGTGAGATTGGGGATTGCGTTTCGTTGCCTAAGCACCCGCGCCGCACCGTGTCCGTGTGCGCCATCTTCGGATTCGCGTGACGGTACCATAGGCTCGTGCTCCAGCGGGGAACGATGAGGCGGTAGTGGCTGCTTATGCAACCTACATCGACAAAGGTTGTCAACGAGGATGCTGCCAAGTATGGAGTATGTACGTGAGCAAATAAGTAGGTCGTAGGAGATGCTCAACAGGGGCTGGACATAGCCTGCCCATCCGGGATTCAACCTGGTAGTCGTGAAATGTCTCTTGACAGACCTCAGCACTCCTCCTGTTCAGCTGCTGCGATCTGTGGAACGACGATCGTGCCACTGCCTGTGGTTCACACTGGCTGAACTGTGATCGATCATAGTCAGTACTGGTCAAAGGGAGGCTGTGCGTCATATTCAACACGTGGTCAGGTCGCCGTTCTAACAGGGTGTCAGGGCAACGAGGCGCGGCGGGACGCGACGCTGCGGTCTAGACGCATAGACATACAGGGAGTGGGAGATACGATGATGAATCATGTAGCCATCACCTTACCTTTTTACTCGGGCACGATCTCTACGCGGTCAGGCATCCTGATCCTTCACTTGTCCTCCGCGCCCTCCAGCCAAACATTTCGCTTCGGACCAGGACCGTCGCGTATTCTCAATGTCTTCGCTGCTGTACCGCTAGCCACGCCACCACGGATTCGTCTTAACTCCCCTGCGCCGGCATCTTAAATTCAGCCAGCCGTTAGCTTCATGAGGGGTTCCGTTTCCGCTTTCGGGCGGCCAAGGTGCGATGTCGATAATAGTGCGCATGAAGAAATCCTCCACCGGAGGTACCTGACATTCGCCTGCTTGGTCCGGCTCTCATGTCTGTCCCAATGGGCGTTGAAGGAGCGCATCTGCCCATGCGCCTCACGGCGGGGAGGCGGGTGTGATCGGTAGTATTCCATAGGAAATCTCTCCAAGCCGTATCTCTAGCCGCAGACTAAGCCTTATACAGTCTGTGATCTGAACTCTATACACGCATATGATTGATCGCTAGAGAACCTGATTCTGGTGGCGCCCACGCCCCTTTGGCGCCAACGTTTGAGCAGCCTTGGTCTATATCCCGAGCTGCTCAAATGCATCGGACGCGCTGCTTGTCTGCCATGTCCTGCCCTCGCAAAATACCGCGAGCATGAGTTCAACAAGCACGGCTGGCGAGTCCATCGCCTATCGCGTCATCATCCCAAGCGTTCTTGGGCCTGTTGTTGCATTGCCTCTGTGCGGCATTCGAATGTACACGAAACTCTACATATTGCGCAATACAGGATATGATGATTGTAAGCAATCCACCCGTCTGGATCATCGAGGACAATGCTTACAGTGTGACCAGATGCAATTGCTCTAGCGACGGTACGCATTGGCATTCGGACATGACTGTTCTACGCGCTTGGGAATTGACAGGAGGCATAGATTCTAGCCCTCGGGTTTTCAATCACTACTTGTTACCGTAAGACGCATAAGTACAACTGTCGAAAACTTGATCATAGCTAAAGCGATTCAGAGACAACCAACGGCTTAGGAAAGCATATCTGGGATGTGTCACCCTACCAGTTTCACCAATTGATGAAGGTAGGCATTGGCTACACGCACCCTGTGACTGTTGTCTAGCAAGTTACTTACCGCAATCACAGATTGGTGACATTGCCGGCCCGATCTTCTACAACCTTGCGACTCTATGCATTAAACTATCGCTATGTCTCTTCTACCTACGCTTCTCCGTTTCCAGAGGGTTCCATATTGTCATCTACGCACTCCTGGCTGTCTGTGTCATTTATAGCAGCCTTGCCGCGTTCGGTTTCGCCTGGGTGTGTCAGCCCAAAGAAAAATACTGGGACTTTAGCATCACGAGCGGATCCTGTGTCGACCTTGATGCCTTGTTCTTGGCCAACGCATGTATCAATGCGGCGACGGATTTCGTACTCCTGGTTCTGCCACTGTTTATTATCAAAGATCTCACCCTACCCAAACGACGCAAGATTGGTGTAGCACTCTTGCTAATGACTGGTTCTTTGTGAGTTGACCATTTGAAGTCATCCAATGAAGCTTTAGACTGATTGCATCGCAGTGTTCTGGTTGTCAGCCTAATCAGAGTCGAAGCTGTGGTTAGAGGCATGGGCAAGATTGCAAAAGACGGGACTTGGGCCATGGTTACAAACTTCATCTGGATGTCAGTCTACTACTCGCAGCACCTCACGTATACATACTGACCTTGGTAGTCTTGTTGAACTATGGATGGGTGTCATTTGCACATGCCTGCCTACACTGCACACATTTGTCAAGAATCGATGGGCTGCTCGATGCGCCAAGCTTGTTGCGAAGAATAACAACAATGCTATGCCGGACCACCAATGGATCGGACTACAGGATACCCCAGAGAAACCAGCCGCGGTTGTAAATTTTCTGGATTCGAAAAGTCATGGAAGCGACTCGTCCATGGCTCGAACAATCGTATGCGAAGAAGGTTCCTTGCCCCCTGTTTCGCAAAGCAACACTCGGTCTACAGCAGTTTCAGCAGTGTGAGTTTGGATCATTAATAGTGTCTATACCACTGTAGCTCGATTGGAACAAACCCTATGTGCGCTTATGTACACTGGACTTGGATTTTTTTCTACTTTCGCATCCCGTTTGCGATCTTCTCGGCCAACATGTACAACGTGCCTTGTGGATGACCTGGAATACTGAAAGGAACCACCGAATTATCAACAACGCGTAGTCCCTTGACGCCGAACACCTGGCCCTTGGAGTCCACAACTGCGCCATCCTTCGCAGACTTGCCCATTGCGCATGTTGAACTTGCGTGCCAGATTGGCTGTGCGGATTCTTTGATAAACTTCAAGATATCCGCATCAGAAGATACTGCTGCACCAGGTACAATCTCTGGACCAACAACAGAGTTGGCAATGGCACGGCTATTCCAGGCTTCACGCACGCGCTTGAAAGCCGCAACGAGGACTTCTCCGTCTGCGGAGTCAGTCAACCAGCCCAAGTTGATGACTGGTGGATCGGAGATAGATGCGCTATTGATTGTGACGTTTCCTCTTGACAGAGGGGTGAGCAACGTAGCACTAATCGAACCAATGGTCGGGTAGTCTTGGCTGCCACTGGGAAAACCAGAAGCAATGTACTCGATCTCTGGCCAATCCTTGGGGAAATCTGCGAGCAACTTGGTCGTGCGAGATGAGAAATTGCCACGATATTTGGATGGAAGTTTTTCAAAAGAGAGATAGCCTCCTGCGGAGCTGTATGGACCCGAAGCGTTGGAGTAGTATTGCTGTAATGCAACGGCTACTTGGGCGGGCGTGCTGAGATATGTGCCAGTGTTCGGGACGTTGAAACCACGTAGTACATTGAGGAAGATCTGGTCCCAGAGATTCTGGCCCACGCCTGGAAGATCGGAAACGACTGGAATGGAGTGTTCAGCAAGAGTATCTGCGGGTCCAATACCTGTATTGAATGTTAGCATGCCTGCATCTCTTGACGAGAAAGATGTTGAAGTAGTTTACCGGATAGCATAAGTAGCTGTGGTGAATGAAACACGCCTGCCGAAATGATAACTTCCTTCTTTGCAGAAAGCACATAACTCGTGCCGTTTGTGGTTACAGCTACACCAGTTGCCTTTTTGCCGTTATCAAACAGGACTTTGTTGGCTTGAGAACGCAAGTAGACGACTGGTCCTGATGAAGGTGAAGCGAGCGTATCGAGATAGCTACTCTTCGAGGTACTTCTTGTTGCATTCTTAGGATCGATTGTCGTAGGTACCCACGCGCCTCCATCCAATGCTCCACTGCTAAGTCCTTTGATGCTGAGTTTCATACCAATATCCTGTAAAGCACGTACTAGCCAGCTTTGCGCAGGCTACAGATTTCAAAGTATGGAGTCAGTTCATGTATCACAAGCTATTTGGTTGATCTTTAGACTTACGTCGACCCAGTTCGCCCATGATACCTGCAGCGGGCCACGCAGCGAATTGTCAAACGCTGAAGCATCATATCGCACCGTAGCATTTGGCGCATTTCGCTTCTCCAAGTTCGGTGGAGTGAGCGTGCTACTCTTCTTGAAAAACGGAAGGATCTTGTCAAAGACATAGCTCTGGTCTCCCACTAGATCAGCCCAGCGCTGGTAAGCGCCGACGGTTCCTCGGTGGTAAGACATCGTGTTCAGTGCCGAACTTCCTCCCATCGTCTTGCCCTGCGCATAGTGAATGCGCCGGTTACCAGCCGAGGGCTGCGCGGCAGCTACCAAGTCCCAGTCAACAAGAGGCTGACGGGGATAATTCTCTGCGGTCCCGAGAACAGGCATTATGAGGCCATAGTACGGCACTACGGATTGGTTTCCATTGTCTTGCTCGTAGAACCCGCCGGCTTCCACGACGGCGACCGACGCAAAGGCAGAGAGTCGTGTGGCTAAGGCGAGCCCAGTCGTACCACCGCCAATGACTGGTCATCTCAAGTCAGATCACAGGAACACTCCAAAGACATTTTCTGTGGAACACAGTATTGAAAGATTTCCGTACCCACGTAGTCATAAGAAGCGCTTCCAGGTTTGCCCTCACGAATCGCCGCTGCTTGCACACTCGTGATAGAGACGAAGCTTAGCGCGGCAAGACTAGCCCAGCGTGTCATGCTCGGCAGATTAAACGTGAACGTTCTTGGAGCACTCATCAAAAGTGCTTAGTCGTACTAGTAAACAGTAATTACCCGTTCAAATATCCTTTGGGGCGCCGATCGCAAGTCAAAGCAAGTGGATAGTGGATATGTTCTGAAAGAAAAAAATGAGGCGCAAAAGGGAATTTTCTATTCTTCCCATTCCTTCGCACACCGCTGTGCCCTTGGACTTAGGTTCTCTAATGAGAGGGAATAGAATAGACCTGGGGGCTGGGTCCCGCTCACCAGCTGAGTCGTGGGCCGTCCTGTGAAGGGCCGACCACGAGCCCACACCAATCACAGAGAAACGGAGACTTACAGATACAGGTACCGGCATATTGGAGGCTTGCATGTTCCCATGTCTCCGGCGCGCATGAAAGATGGCCGCATCGTAACATTCGCAGCTCCATCTAGGCGCGTACTCCGTTCGTGGCTTTTTTGTTCCAGCCCGCCAGCGCCCGCCCGCCAGCGCGCTTGCGGAGGAGGGGACCGTCCAGACCCTGTGCCGCAATGCATGGGTTGCAAGCGTGGTTCATTACACGCTCCCTTGCAAACGGAACTCCACAGCGAGAAGAGCCCCAATGTCGAGAATACGATGCATATCTTGCTGAATGTCGGTCTGTTCAACGTGAACGATGGAGAGTTTGGGTCGAATTGCGTTATTCGGCCGTAAAACGCCCATGTCCCCTCCCACCCCCTTGCCCCCTTTCTGTGCTCACCTGGAACCAGGTTCACGGTCTCTGGGACTTAGCTGTATTCGGCGCGTATGTATGTAGTCAGCCTGTGTCGTGCTTTTCAGATCTAGCTTATTTATAGAGGCCGATTTGGAGTAGTTTGGAGTCTTTGCTTAGAACCAAGCTTTGCTGATAACACGTGGTGGCTTTTTCGTGCTCGCATGTACCGACGTTTGTCAAGTCAGGCGAAATTGAGCAGTGGCCTTTTTGTGTGGGTCGTGGACAATTGGTATGGGGTTTCGAGTTCTTTGGCAGTGGTCCATGCAATGTCTATCACTCCTCTCCACAGAGGGAACAATCGCGTGACTTCGGCTTGGCAGGATGGGCTTCGGGCCGTGTTTTGTGGTACCCGGCACCGTATCCGTTGCAACGTCTTTGTCAGGTGAAATGCAGATATGCAACGTCACTGTGAGAATTGGCAAAACAATCCGTGTCGAGTTCAATTCAACTGATTGTTTACGCAAGGGGTTGATTGAGTGCCATGTCCATTATCTCCTACGACTTGTGAACAGCATCGTTATACTTCCATACTACATAGAATTCAAATTATTTACTAACCGGCCAGCACTTGTAAAGTCACAAGGCTACCAAAAGATTGCAACGCTGATATTATTGTACTCTAAATTGAAGAAGAAAAAAAGAGCCACCGCACAAAATTCCAGTTGCACGCCGCCGCCTTCCTTTTATGCAACATACATCTGCAGTTCACCCAACCAGCCCAACACCGCCCGAGTCCAATCCATTTTGCCTACATCAAAATAGACTTTTCTGTCATGATTATCGCCTTAGTTTTGTCCAGTACAGCGAACATGTCCTCGTCTTCCTTGATGCGCTCCCCGCCGCTTCCGTTCATAACGGAAAGACATTGCTGTATATGCAGTTCGTCTCGAAATGTCATTTCGCTGACCGCGTCCCATCCTAACTCCTTTGGTTCTCCAATGAGGACAACAGGGTCTTCAGGATCAGCTCGTCCCGTCATGGAGGTTACTGCTCCCAATCGATCTCCAGCTCCAGAGCTAACCCGCTCAGTGTAGCTAAAGAGTGAACGTTTATCAGCGCTTGTTCCAAGCATTTTCGGGGAGTAGTCCTTACCGTATTGTGAACGATAGTGGTTTGTTTTCGCTGAATACTTCTTGATATATGGGCAGATGGACTTGTTCAATGTGTGACTGGAAGTCCTCCGGTGTTACTTCGGGGCGACGGGTGTAGAACACCAACACCGTGATTGTCATGTTTGCGATGCCGCGGGGGTTTGAAACAAGGCCTGCCGAGGAGGAAAAAACAAGTAGTATCGCTAAGATGGGCCGAGTCGGAATGTAATGCGGGTTGTAGATGATCGCAAAAGACGGAGGGTAATAGCGGTTTTAGACCTGTCCACGACGAAGCTACTGGCGGAATCACACGCCGGTTTATGTTTTTTTTAAAACTATTAGCACATGATCGGCTTACCGTCAATGCACAGGCTACATTCCAAAAGGGGTTCAACACGCAGTGCCTGCGCCGAAACTTTGAGGCAAATCATCACACCTGCCTGGCGATCAGAACCACTTGTTGCCTCGTACGTCGTGGCGGGTAGTGGGGCACGTAATGGACGATTCGCTCGAGGCAAGTCAAACGGCTGATACTGACTCTCGATTACTGTTTCCTGTTCTCCTTGCTTCTTTTCCACGGAGCTAGCTGCGGCACTTGACAATTGGCCTATTTTCGAGACTGTGCCGCACTCCAAAATCAATATTCCAAGACTTATCAGTGGGTACTGACGTTTTACAACTACCAAGTCGTTATTATTCAGTTGACTGTTCCTGCTCGTCGGGGTCGCAGCGACCCCTTGCATAGTATAAGGGGGTGGTGAAAAACCAGTTTGCCATCGGGGCTGGGCAACGGCGACAACGGGCGCTGGCTGGAAAGCCTATTACCCCCTTGATGTCAGTACTCCAGCATCGCGAGTGATAAGATAATAAAAAAAGAGCCGCGTCGGCGGCGTACGACGTCTTGTAGTCGGCATCGGAGCATACCCCGTACCCCTTTTGACCTTTTGACCGTTGGTGGAGCCCGCACACCGATTCCGAAGTGGGTCTCGAAGATTAACTGAATTGGGCACTAATATTTTCGCACCATACAACTAAAGAAGATGAGAGGGTTCAATTCGGTTCGTACATGCAAAACTCAACTTCGAAGCGTCCATTGATGGGGTGTTTGGCGTACTACCCCGCGTTGTGAGGGGTAGCGGACTATCTGCCACCGAAGCATCCGTCCACATGCTCGCAGCGACACTCCACGGGCCGGACCGCGCATCCGAGCGTCACGATGGTACCTCTGCTCATCTTGAGATATTTTGAGATGAAAAGAGCGGCCAAGGTTCAGTGGCGCTGACACTTCTGGCTGAACATTGCCTACAACCACAAATCGACCGAGAAGATGAAGTTCCGCGATGGTACGCATAATATCAAACTGCCAGCATTGATTTATTTAAGTTTTGGCTAATGCAACCTAGGGATGTGGCTGGTCAATGACCGTTTCACAGTCCAGCATGCAGAGGAAGTATACACAGTTACCCCTCGCGAAGACAACAAAGCAATCACACTGCTCTGTCCGAGTAAAAAGATCTTCTCTCGTGGCGATACCCTTAATCTGAGCACGATATCCGTGGAAGTCGAAGCCCAGTTCGATGGCGTCATTTCCCTCGAAGTCACGCACTTTGCCGGTGCGAGGCGGCTTGGCCCGGATTTCGATCTCTTCCCGGACGGAAAGCCCGAATGCAAGGGTGAGATTTTCAAGAAGGACAAAGGTACTACGGTCACCTCAGGGGCGTTGAGCGCCACTGTCAGTTCCAATGAGCACACTTTTGATATCAAATTTCACGCAACTGATGGATCGAAATCATTGACTGCACTTGGCCACCGCAGTGTAGGCCTTGCCTACTCGCCAGCTTTGAGCACACCTAAGACTGCTGGAGATCTGGGTGCTCACAAGCATTACATGTTCACTCAGACTGACTTGGGCGTTGGTGAAACAATTCATGGGCTTGGTGAGCGTTTTGGGGCCTGGAACAAGGTCGGCCAAAACATTGAAGTTTGGAATGAAGATGGCGGCACATCGAGTGAGCAAGCTTACAAGAACGTGTCGTTCTGGCTGAGTTCCAGAGGCTATGGTGTCTTCATTGATACTCCCGATAAGATTGACCTGGAAATTGGAAGTGAAAGGTGTGCTAGACTGCAGACTACAGTGGAAGGACAACGATTGAAATGGTAAGATTACCACGTCCTCTGATATGACAACGATTGACTCTTAAAGGTATCTCATATATGGCCCTACTCCAAAGGAAGTGCTCACAAAGTACTCCATCCTTACTGGAAAATCAACCCGTGTGCCTGCATGGTCGTATGGACTGTGGCTCAGCACCTCTTTCACAACTTCTTATGATGAAAAGACAGTCCGCCATTTCGTTGAGAAAATGTCCGAATCCAAGATTCCCGTCGAGGTCTTCCATTTCGACTGCTTTTGGCTCCGTGCTTTTCACTGGTGCGACTTCATTTGGGACCCTGAGTCCTTCTCCGACCCCGCAGGTCAAATCACGCGCATGAAAAAAGACGGACTCATCAACAAGGTCAGCGTCTGGACAAACCCATATATCGGTCAAGCAAGTCCCATTTTCCAATATGCAGCCGACAAAGGCTATCTGCTCAAGAAAACAAACGGCGATATATGGCAGTGGGATCTCTGGCAGACGGGTATGGGTATTGTCGACTTCACGAATCCTGAAGCGTGCGACTGGTTCAGAGACTGCATGGAGAAGCTTTTCGAGGTCGGGGTCGACTCCATCAAGACCGACTTTGGCGAGCGTATTCCCACCAAGGAGGTCCAGTGGCACGACAAGACTGTGGACCCGAACCGCATGCACAACTACTACGCCTTCATCTACAATAAGATAGTCTATGAAGCAGTCCAGAAGCGATACGGAAAGCACGAAGCCATCCTTTTTGCGCGCACAGCATGTGCTGGCTCCCAGCGATTCCCACTTCACTGGGGAGGTGACTGCGAGTCTACCCCTGCTGCGTTATCCGAGTCAGTACGTGGTGGTCTGAGTCTGGGACTTGCATCATTCGCATTTTGGACAAGCGACATTGGAGGGTTCGAGGGCAAGCCACCTCCTTGGATCTACAAGCGATGGGTTGCTTTTGGCCTACTCAACTCTCACAGTCGACTTCACGGCTCAAGCTCGTACCGCGTGCCATGGCTGGTCGACGACTCTTCTACAGAGCCCGATAGTTGTACTGATGTGCTGCGACATTGGGTGCAACTCAAGCGCAGCCTGATGCCCTATCTCTATGCTCAGGCTGAGGAGAGCGTCGCAAACGGTTGGCCGACTAGTGTTCGTGCGGTGGCTCTGGAATTTCCAGATGACCCCACATCCTGGTACTTGGATCGCCAATTCATGGTCGGTAGCCAGATTCTGGCTGCTCCAGTCTTCGAAGAGGATGGCACCGCTGAGTTCTATCTTCCGCTAGGTCGCTGGTTCAGCTTCTGGGATGGCAAAGAAGAACAAGGTGGCCGATGGGTCAGGGCAAAATACGGCTTTCTCCAATTGCCATTGTTCGTTCGTGAAGGCACTGTGTTGGTGCTCGGACAAACTCAAGGCGAGGGCGGCTTCGGATACGACTGGCTCGCTTCTGGCGGCGAGGTTAGGCTCTACGGCGTAAAATCAGGTGATAAAGCAGTGTTGGTGGATACCAAGGGCGAGCACAAGGGTATCTTAGAGGTCGACGCCAATAGTGAAGTCAAAGGCATGGATGTGCTGAGCGGGGATTGGAAAGTCTCGAAACTGGGATAGTAAGGGCAGCATAGCGCTAGTTTGTGAGGGGGCCATGCAGTTCCGCGGGATAACACTCATTATGCAACATAGGGATCCAACCTTAGGGATTAGAACTGCAGTCATGTTTGCTGCATCTTTTGAGTGTGAGCCGTCCAGGCTCTCATTATGCATGCTGCCTATTGGCGGAAATTCAACATAAATCCCCGCCCCTCCCACTACTGCACCCCAACATCATTCCACTCTTCCCCCCGGATTGTGTTTCTTAGTGATCGGCAACCCGCACCCCCGCCAAGCCGCACGTTGGAAGCTTATGATGGGCAAATTGTTGGAAACTAGGAGCGGTCTTCCGGCTGAATGCTTGCTGTCTAATACTGGCTGGATGGCGGGATGACCAACATGCATCGATACTTTGCATCTCGGGGCAATTGGTACCTTGGCCAACAGCTTCTTAAAAGCCGCGGGGTACCAGCGGTATCGAGTTATCCCTTCTTCTCTCTCAAACTGATTCGAGGACCAGCGAAAAAATGGGGCTCTTTTTCAATTTGGCCCTTGCCATTTTTGCTGGCACGGGTAGTTTTCTCTTCGGATACGATTCGGGAGTGATGACTATTGTCATTCAATCCGAAAACTTTCAAAAATTCTTCAGAACAGATGTAGCATCGCCGATTATAGGTGCTGTCAATGCTACGTTTTCGGGTGGAGCCTTTTTCGGCTCGTTGATGTAAGGGTGGAGCCTTTGTTGAAGAGGCGAGTTGTATTGACAATTGGCAGGGGTGGGTTTACTATGGACAGCGTGGGTCGGAGAAAGACCATTATGATTGCCGCTTCCATCAATCTTGTTGGTGCAATCCTTCAATGCGCCGCACAAAACCTCGCCATGATATTGGTTGGGAGAATCATGGCCGGATGGGCGGTTGGTCTGCTGTCCATGTCAGTGCCCATTTACCAAACGGAATGCGCTCATCCGAAGACACGAGGTCCGTACTAACAAGAAAATGCTGAGTTGTCCAAAACTAAACTGAATAGGTCTTATCACTGGCGTTACCCAGCAGATGATTGGAGTAGGGTTTATCATCTCGACCTGGGTAGGATATGGCTCCTCGAAGGTGCCGGTTACGAATTCCTTCTCTTGGCGTTTCCCACTTGCATTCCAATGCGTCCCATGCATAATTCTCATTGCCGGCATACTATTCTTCCCGGAGTCCCCGAGATATCTTGTCGAAACAGATCGTGCTGATGAAGCGCTGAGAGTACTTCGGAAGCTGCACTACGATGGAACCAACGATGACTGGGTCCAAGCTGAGTTCAATGAAATCAAGATAACCAGCGATGCGGAGCGGGCTATTTCCGCACCGGGATGGAGAATCATGTTTACAGTGCCTGCGTGGCGCACGAGATTGATGCATGCTACTCTTGTACAATTCTTTGGGCAAATGACTGGGTACGTTCTTCTCCAAAAACTTACTATTTGCTCCAAACTGACAGTGGCGCAAGTATCAATGTCATTGGCTACTATAACACGATTCTTTACAAAAATCTAGGCATCACTGGCGATAAAAACCTCCTTGTCACAGCATTCTACAATCTCGTCGGCCCCATTTGCAATCTTTTCTTCATCGTCTTCATCCTCGACCGAGTTGGACGTAAGAAGCCTCTGCTATTTGGAACTATCGGTATCTCTATCGCGCTCATCTGCGAGGCCGTCATCGGATCTCAAGTCGAAGGAGCTACCGGATCGCGGAGAGACTCACTATCTGGCGCCGGCATATTTTTCCTGTTCCTCGTCTCATGCATTTTCAGCGTATCATTCGGTCCCATCTCTTGGGTTTACGCTTCCGAAATCATGCCGCTGAGTATACGCGGACGTGGCTCGGCATTTTCGACTGCAGTTGGCAACTGGCTCGTGGGCACAATCTGGAATCAGGTCTCGCCCATTGGCTTGAATGATATCACCTACAGATTTTACTTTATTTTCGTGGCCTTTAACATTTGCGTTACATTACCCACGATTTGGTTCGTCTTCAAGGTACGTGTGCATTAAAGTGAGATATAAAACCAGATTGCTAATTGATGTTGCAGGAGACTAAGCAGCTTACGCTAGAGGAGATCGACTTGCTCTTTGGCGACGAGGACATGGGTACGCTGGCTGGTGGCTTGGACGATAAGCAGAAGCAAATCGAATTGGAGCGCATTGCAAGCGCGAAGAAGCACTTGGCTGGCTCTAGGGTCACTGCTGTACACTAGATGGATGTTGCGGTTGAAATGGTCCCCGACTGATAAGCGACACTGTGGGAGAGGCTCGCTTCGGTATCGTAGTTACATCTCTCACAAACCCATCTTTGGTAGCGAACTTATACAGGATTACACATATCCTTGGATAGCGAAAGAAAACGGTTCCTTGAACCAGAGTTCGCATGATAAATTGGAGGAAGGTTATTGCATCACGTTCTTGTCTCATATATGAACCTGCCTTGCTTGAGACCCGACACATCACTTCAGGTCTACATTCTCGGACACGAAAGTAAAGCCGATCCAGAGCAAACAACTCCCAAAAGTAAAAAAAAAATGTATCCCTATTTCCAAATGGAAAATCACTATGACACCTTTACAATTATAATGATTAGGCTTGGCAGCTTACTGAAGAAGAAGATCCCAGAACACTCACACGAAGCAGTTTTGTAAGCTCAGAATCCTATCTAAATGCTGAAGCTGTATAACTCGCTAACAAGATTGACGTATTTGGAAACGCAACCAGCACAATTCGCCTTTGCTGCGGCTTCCGGCAGAGGTGCGCTCAATGGTCTGGGAGTATGTCTTTGGGTGCTATCATATATATGTATACCCGGGAGATATATTTGCATCAAATCTACATGGGATACCACTCTCCATTAACTCCCGAGTTCGGCTTGAATTTTAGAGCAAGAACACGATGGCTCCGTACCAAAAAATGAGACACCAACCCACCTTGGGGCTAATGACCGTTTGCCGCCAAATCTACATGGAAGCAGTTTTGCTCCCATTTCAACTCAACACCTGGCACATCGATTCCAGATACCTCAAAAAGTTGATTTCTGATAAAGTGGACTACCCTATAAGACCAAGGGAGTTGGTGACGTCGGTTATCTCCTACTCTACAATGAGTTCTACCCTCAGCGACAAGGACGTCTTTCCGAATCTGAAGACAGTAGTTTTGCGTTACGAATTCTACAATGGATGGTATTTCAGTAATTGCATAGAAGAAGATGGAGGGTCTTTCAGGTGCACATGGAGGCGATATCACAGAGGGGAATGGTTTCGGTTCACGAGAAAGAGACGAGAGGATATGTGGCAATGTGGTGGCGAAAGTGTACACATGATCCCAGTGCTTTTTCGAGTGGGTGAATTCGGAACATTGGGTATCGTAGATGACACAGAGGTGTGAAAACTATCTTTCAAGAGCCATTTTGGCAAGTATGATTCGCCAGGCACCAATCCCAAGACTAAAGGACTGCTTCGGCTTTTGAGTCTTCATTGCTCGCTCGCACCACTCGAAATTCGACATTCTTTGAGACCTGTTAAACAAGACAAAACATTGGTTGTTTTTATGATTCCTTCTATTCCTTAAGAGCCTTGAATGAACAATTCATCCAGTGCTCACTTGGTATTGGTTTAAGATGCGTTTTCACCACCTTTATTCGAGGTGTAGTATAGCAGAAGTTTATTTAGGAAAAAAATGTGACCGAAACTTGCGAGTAAAGAATACAACCCTGTAGGGAGTGTTTTTGTTCTACTCATCACGAATGAAACATTATTCACACAAAGTCTACAGAGCAAGAAGACACCAAAAGCAAAAGATGTCCACAAAAAAAGAAGATAGAGTAGCTGAAGCACGTTTCTAGATACTGTTAGTGATTGAATTCGAATGACTCATGGTGAGTAGGTATTGCTTACCGATCGTGCGTCCTCCGGGTTATGAGCCCGGCGCGCTTCCGCTGCGCCATTCAGCTTTTAAACTACCAATTGAGCATGAAGAGTATTTCAAATTACATGCAATATAAATCAAGAAGAGTTTGAGTTATGGGATTGATATGCTATCGACCAGTCTTGGGACATACATTTTGACTAAGAAACTGGGCTGTGGGGTGGGGTTGCGAACGCATTTTTACCGCTTATTAGTGCGGCGGGTGTCGGACAGTTGCGGCCATATGGGGATAGTGGGACGATTTTGGGTTACCACGGTAAGCCAGACGTAAGGGCATCAATGTGCCTGTTAGCGAATGAGAGAAGGGTGCCGTTATATCAGACTGAAAATGATGCTTTTGTCCAATACTGGAATGTAGAGTCGAGTCTGGGGGAGAAGGAATGGTTCATCTATGCGTCATGACTCGGCACTCACAATATCTGAAAATGATTTTTCTTCTTCTTGAACTCCAAACTGATCATCCCGCCTAGCAAGTAATGACAAGGGCGATTCTCGATGTTGCTCGTTGATGTTGATGTCGGCGGGCATGCATAAGTACAATAGGCGGGGGCTCGAACATGAGATGAGCCCATAAGCGGTTAGCGTCGAAACGCGCATCCACGCGACGCGTCGGTAGTGCTTTAGAATGCCTCCCCACGCCAGACAGTGAATTGACATTGTCTACGCGGACCGATGAGCAGTTATTCACCAGGCATCCCCTCCTCGTTCGATCCCGCCTTGCTCAACTCAGAAATCGAATTTATCCACGGCGCGCCTGCTACCCCTTCGTATTCCGACGATATCGACGCAATTCAGCAGTGCATCGCTGAAGACGTTGATAAGAAGACCCGCGCAGGAGTCGTCATACAACACCGCGCTTGGAGAGTTGCAGACGTGTTTCGAAGTGAGGGTGAAGGAATAGTTGGTACTGTTGGTGTGAATACGCACTGCAACCAGTACTAACCCTCCCAGAAACACCCGCAAAGCGCCGCAAACATTTGCCAATCAAGCGCTGTCCTACTGACACATTGACTGGAGACCCGTCGTTTCCCTCTTCACCTCCAGCGTTCGCCATGCCGCTCATATCATCCCCTATCGCATACCCGCCCAGCTCATCAATGCCACAACCGCCGTCGCCAAAGAAGAGAAAACGCCCAGAAGATGCCCGCGAGCTGTTGCAAGATGTACCAAATAATAACACCACCCGCAAGATTGGCGGGTTTCTCGACGACTCAGACGATGAGGAGGATATTGCAGCGCTCCAGGAGCACACTCTGAAGAGGAGGGCAGTGAGCAGCATCAAAGATCTACCCGAAGTCCCAGAAGGATTTGCCGATTACACACCACCAGCAAGCCAGGATGAATTGGCAGACCCCGAATCGATACCAGTCGATGAGCTCGACAACTATAGCTTCAAGTCGCAGTCACAATCGCCCGTCAAGCGACCACATACGTCACACGAACCTACTTCAGCACAACCTATGCGCGGTATGGTGGCTCGCAATGCAGCTGGAAAAGTAATATATATACCGAAGAAGGCAAAGCGCCAAGTCGAATCATACGAAGAAATTATCGCCGCACGCTCAGAGCCTGTCCAGGGAAAAGCGAGGACCAGCTACTATGGACTCAACATTCACCAATTGATGGACGAGGCCAAGACACTGGATCAAGAGAAGGTACTGAGCAATTCAATGAAGAACCTCGAGTTACCACAACAGTCTGTTGAAGAGCCCGTCAGCAAAAGTGGCAAGAGCAGCCGTACACTCATGTGGACCGAGAAGTACAGGGCAAAAAAGTTTACAGATTTGGTTGGAGATGAAAGAACACATCGATCAGTACTGCGTTGGCTAAAGGCTTGGGATCCTATCGTCTTTCCGGGATCTGTCAAGGCAAAACCGAAGAAAGCAAAGAATGGCTTCGAGGAGGATGAGCAAAGGCACCGCAAGATTCTACTATTGACTGGCCCTCCTGGACTTGGAAAAACTACCCTTGCACACGTTTGTGCTCGACAAGCGGGCTACGAGGTTCAAGAGATTAACGCATCCGATGAGCGCAGTGGGAACGTTGTCAAAGGCCGTATTCGAGATATGGTCGGAACTGAGAACGTACGCGGTATCAACACAAGCACAGCAGATGGTAAAGTTCGTAAAGCCGGTAAACCGGTGTGTGTTGTGGTTGATGAGGTAGATGGTGTAGTGGGAAGTGGCGGCTCGGGCGAGGGTGGCTTTATCAAGGCCCTGATCGACTTGATCAATCTGGACGAGAAAAATTCAAAAGCACTTGGGCAGGGTCAGTCAAACACCGGGACAAAGAAGAAGAAGGGAGACAAATTTCGACTATTACGGCCACTTATACTGATCTGTAACGATCTCTATCACCCTTCGCTACGGCCGTTACGACAGTCATCGCTGGCCGAGATTGTGCACATCCGCAAACCTGGCCTCAACATGGTAGTTTCGCGCATGCAGGACATCTTCACCAAGGAAGGCATTCAATGCGATTCTGACGGTGTTCGTCGGCTGTGTGAGGCTACATGGGGAGTGAGCACAAAGAAAGAGGGCGGAACAGGTAGTGGCACAGGCGAGGGTGACATTCGTGGCATCATGGTAGTCAGCGAATGGATAGCAGGGCGGTTACGAGCTACCCATGGTTACAAATCCAAAGACCCGCCACATCTCTCGCGGAAATGGATAGAAGACAATCTCATCAATGACCTGAAGCATGGCGGAGGAGCTACTCGCAGCTTGGGGCGAGGCGGTGCGAAGGATGTGGTTGACCGCGTCTTTCGCGAAGGCGCTGGCTTTCCCAAACAAGCTGAAACTACTGACCCAGCAACGGCATTAGCGAGAGCGAAAAGCGGTGTAATCGGTGTTGCTGAAGCGGCAAAACGGCGCGCTATGGATCGTCTTAGGGAGATGGTCGATACAAGTGGCGATTGCGACCGTGTTGTGACTGGTGAGCTTGCTAAGATACTGAATACTTAGGGTGTGCTAACGATGAACAGACTGCTTCACTGCATACCCTGAGAAGCCTTTCCAAGACGATACATTTCTCAGCAAACCCAACGCAGCTTACGAATGGTTGCATTTCCACGACACAATCAACGCAGCCGTGCATGGCTCACAGGAATGGGAACTTGCACCTTACCTTTCCAACTCTGTACTAGCTTTCCACGACCTATTTGCCTCGCCCATTCGGTCAACAACGAACCCCGTAACAGATCCGGACGCGCAGCCAACGCCATTTTCCGGTCCTGGCGCAAGTTTTGCTGCAATGGAGCAGACCAAAGCCAGTAGGGCTCAGTTGATGGCGCTGCAAACAACTCTGAGTTTATCCCTGACTCGCATGTTTCGAAGTCCAGAAGAGATGGCCATGGAACTGATACCCTATGTCTTACGCATGTTGTCGCCAGATGTCAAACCTGTTCTCGTCAACACCGGTGCTGCAGGATCAAAATCGTTCGCCACAGCCTCAGTACGCAAAGCTTCAGAGAAGGAGTTGGTAAAGAAGGCTGTGGAAGCCATGGTCGCAACTGGAGTTCGCTTTGAGAAATCCAGAATCGAAACAGAAGAAGTGTCGCATAGGAGTGGAGGCTTCATTTGGCGTATGGAGCCCGCCCTCGACGTCCTAGCCACCTTTGAGACTCTCGCCAGCAAGAAAGACGAAAAGGCACGCTACGCTGTCCGCAGTGTTCTCGAGCAGGAATGGAGGAAGGAGTCTGCGATCCGTGAACAGGCCAATCGCAAGCGCCGCGGAGGTCAAGACGAGTTTGATGATGACGCAGAGGCAGGAAAGAAGGAGGAGATGACCACCGAAGAAAAGATTGCTGCAGTCAATAAGAAGGCTGTCAAGCGTGACTTCTTCGGAAGAGTAATACAAGAGACAGATGCGAGCAAGAAGGAGACGAAGAGGCGGCAGGACCTTGGGGAGATGCAGGGAGATGCGGGAAGGATATGGGTATCGTTTCACGAAGGTTTCTCGAACGCAGTCAGGAAACCCGTCACCATTGACGATATTATGCGAGACCTGTAAGCTCGGGACCCGTGTTTGGATTTTCCCATTATGCTAGGGATTACGAATTTTGTACATTGTCCTCTCTGGATCGCCTGCGTTGATATGCATCACGTACGCCATTGTACCACGAAGTGTAGACGGCTCCCCGCACCTGCCCTATATGGTAATTGTTTCGTTACTTACAACTTAGGAAGGAGAATTGGTAATGCAGTAGTACATTATGGAGCAAGGGGCTGGCCAACTCAACGGGACCATCCCCACTTTTCCGCACCGTCTTACGCCCGTACAGGCGATCTGACCGTGACACCGGCTTGATAACAGCCGTCATGCATTGGTAGCCTGGGGGGATTAAACGATATAATGCCATTTCTTGGCAGTTATGTGGAGATATAATTTGCGCTCCAACGCCCTTGTCTTTAATCCTAGTCGTTGTGCTGTGTACAAGCTCACTGTTCAGGAGCAAAGAGCCCTGTACTAACCCCACGATGGCCCCCCTTTCACTCTACTGGGATTTCTACTCGTCCTACCTCAGGTGCTCCCTCAACCTCGCCCTCGCCCGACTGTACACACCCCAAGCCCCTCCCCAGCGCGATCTCACCGGCCAAACCGCAATTGTAACCGGAGCAAACAGCGGCATAGGACTATGCATTGCCGTCCGACTAGCCCGACAAGGCGCCACCGTCTACCTCGCGTGCCGAAACCAAGCAAAGGGCGATGAAGCCGTTGAGTACATCAAATCCCAACTGGGCTCTTCCGGCAAACCCGCCAACATCTTCTGCTGGACCCTCGACGTAAGCGACATGGCCAGCGTCCGCACCTTTTGCACCCGCTGGCGCACCCAAGGCACGCCCATCGACATACTCGTACACAACGCCGGCATCCCCGACGTCACCAGCTCCCAACGCCGCTACAACGAAAAGGGCCTCGATGTAATCTACGTCACCAACCTCCTCGGCTCCTTCCTCATGACTTCCTTGCTTGAACCCCTTCTCAGCCCTACCTCCCGAACCGTCTTCACCAGCAGCATAAGTTCCTACCTCGCGCGGGACACCGTCCTACTCCCGCGCCCCACGCGGCCAGACCACTCAACCAGCAACGTCCTCATCCGCGCCTGGCACCGCCTCCGCGCCGCCCTGGGTCTACGTGACAGCGGCGCCCTAGTATACGGTCAAACAAAAGCGCACCAAATCCTCCTTTCGTCACTCCTGCAATCCCACTTTGACGCTTCTTACCCCAACAACAAAAGGACCGTCCACGCCTTCTCGCCGGGCTTCACGCAAAGCCCCATTTTCACAAAGTTCGACATGACCTGGCGGACGCTGCTGTATGATTCGGCGTTTTCCTTCTTGTACTATACTGAGACGGTTGTGGCGACGGAGACGGATGAGGGGGCCAAGACGGGGGCGTGGCTTGCGGCTTGTGGGGGGGAAAGCGGGGTTGAAGGGGGAAAGTACTGGGAGGTGATGAAGAGCGAGGTTAGTGTGATTGAGTATTGGAGGGGGAAGTTGGGGGAGGAGCGGTTCAAGGAGGTTGCGAGGGGGATTTGGAAGGTGTGGGAGGAGGACAGTGGGTGTGAGTGGGATATCAAGTTTTGAAAAAAAAAAGTCGTATGAGGAAAGATTGTGGAAAGAATTTGTATAAGAATTTGGAAAGATATATACGTAAGGGTCTTCTTTACATTCGTCAGTATCCAAGCGTGTACGTTTGCTTCCTCTATCCAACAAAATTTACACGTAAATCTTCACTCTTCTTCTATCTTCTTTCACCTACTGCCACGAACTATTCACACTAGCACTGGCCTGGCAGCTCGGCGCAGTGTACGACCTGTTAGGGTCACTCTCCCAGGTGACAGTTCCTCCACTGTTAATCTTGACAAACTTGTAAGAGATGGAGGATCCAGCAGCCAGTGGCACGGTAATGGTCCAGATGGGGTTGCTGGATGTGTAGCTAGCTGCGGACAGGGTAAGGCCATTGGCGGGAGTCCAGTTACCTAGCTGGGCGGTATTGCCGGTGATTTTGATGGTGTCACCGGGGACGGTAGTGACGCGGTGGGTGAAGGAGACAGAGACGGCGGTGGGGCATGCGGTTGATGTGGCGGCGGTGGTGGCGGTGCGGGTGGAGAGGGTAGTGGCAGTGGTGGGAGTAGCGGTGCCGGCGAGGAGGACAACGGGCTCGCCGTTTGTGACGGAGACACAAATTTGGCCGTTGCTGTCGGCAGTGACGGTGGCGCCGTTGCCGTAGACGTTGGTCCAGCGGCCGTTAGACTTTTGCGTGTTGAAGCAGTGCTGGGTGTTGGAGTTGCCGCCAGCGTTGGTGGTGAGGACAATCAAGTTGCCGTTGGCACGGCTCCAGGCGTAGGCTGTGTCGGCGACGTACAGGTGGACGTGGTCGTTTCCTGCGAGACCACCGGCAGCCTGTCGGGCGGCGGTCAGTTTCTTGATGGATTGGTAGAGGTTGCCGTTGGTGTTGAAGCCACTGCGCCACAAATCCTCTCGGTTAGCTGGGTCGTCACCACCAGCGTATCCCTGCTCGGTACCATAGTACAAGATCGGGATACCACGTGCAAGAATGACATAAGCAAGAGCATTCTTGAGCAGAGTCTGGTCGTTCTTGACGTTCAACCAGCGCTTGTTGTCATGGTTGTCGAGGAAGGTTCCCAAAGCAGATGGGTCGGGAAAGGTATTGCTAACAGTGTTCATCATGTCGACAAGCGCCTGGGAAGAGCCCTTTTGCTGGTAGAAGTTGTTCATCGGGTAGTAGACTGCGTAGTTGAGGAGACCAGGCATGAGCTTGGCGTACTCGGCAAGGTAGGTTGGGTTTCCGTCGAATACCTCGCCAATGCTGTAGACACCGGTAGCGGCGGAGAAGCCAGGCCAAAAGTCTTTTTCGACGTGCTTGACGGTATCGATGCGGACGCCGTCGAAGCTGTACTCCTTTACGAGCCAATTGACCCAGGTGTTGAGGAGTGTACGGATCTCGCTCTTGGTGGTGTTGATGTCGGGAAGTCCGGCAATTTGGCATATCTCGATACTGTTTTGGTTGCTGTAGTCGATGTTGCAAGCGGTGTGGTATGATGAAGCTTGGTTGAGAGGTTCAGGGCGGTTGTTTGTGATTGCCCCAGGACCCATGTGGTTTGCGACAACGTCGACCATCATGTAGATGCCCTATGATGAATAAGCAAATGCAAAATGGATATACCAAATCCAGACATACCTTGGCATGGGCAGCAGCAACGAGGCTCTTCAAGTCGGCAGCAGTGCCATAGTTTGAGTTGACCGCATACAAGTCCTCGGCCCAGTAGCCATGGTATCCAGCAGCCTTGTCTACAAGTTGAATTAGTACTGCATCGTCTTGACAGAATTTGTGATGAACATACTTGAGACGACGGGGGTGATCCAGATGGCATCGAATCCAAGTCCCTTGATGTAGTCGAGCTTAGACTCGAGGCCCTTGAAAGTTCCACCGCAGTAGTTGCCGAGGTCGCCGCAAGCTGAGCCGCCCGTGTCACTGCTGCTGCGGGCAATACGATCCGTCAGGACAAAGTAGATGCTGCGTGACTTCCATGCACTTGTGTCCGCCGCGGAGACGATGGAGGTGATGTAGAAAAAGAGAGCGGTAAAGATCTTGAGCAGCAACATGGTGAAGAGAAGGGGTACTTCCCAAGTTTGATGCCTGAAGGACTCTGATGAGTTGAGTTCGAAAGTAGACGAGGCCGAGGGTGGGATTTATAGACGTTCGCTGAGGGTACGGGTACGAGAATGCCGGCCACGATCTTACGGCAACCCCACAACCCCAGACGAGAATCGGGTGGCGCTGGCGATAATTGCTCGGTAGTTTGGATGTCTATGCGAGATGGGCGCCGACAGCGTTTGCATAGATGGGCCGGAAGCGGTTTGGAAGCATGAAGAGGAGAAGCTTGTTCGTCCGGGCCGTCATGAATCCATTCAAGAAGACGTGTGCCTGGATGATGGGCTTACACATGAAGATCTGTCGGTCCGAGCGTAGGGGCAGCGGCGTGAGCCTCGTGGACGAGTGAAACAATGGAGATGACGGTGCAAACGCCTATTCGGGCAGCTGGGGAAACGAGATGGCAGACTTGGAGCACAGTGGCCCAGTCATCTTGTCCGGTCGCGTGTCACGTATCGGACGCGCATGGGAGTGGTAGCCGACGAGAGGCTATCCAGGTTGGTAGGGGGAAATGAAGGGTGTCGCAAGTCGTCATGACGGTGGCGGTACGGTAAGCGAGCTGATGTGCCTTGGGCTAGTACTACGTACTAGGGGGCTAACATGGCCATTCCCCCATCCTCCATCCTCGCCAGTCGACTCCCCGCCTTGGACGGCATAGCAGCGTGGTTTTTTTCAATTAAGGTGCGGGCCGGGCGACGTTCTTTTTGTTCTCATGACCACTCGACTACCGTCGTTAGGCTGTGTGGCCTGGTAAGCTTACATTGGCTTCCGACAGCGATCCAATGGCCAACCAGCCGGCCACGCCAAGCTACGATGGATAGGGAAAGCGGCCGAAGTCTACTACCGTCCTCATGGCTGTTGGTCCTGGAGACGGACATGCGCCGGCACTGCGCTCCTCAAGCAGGCACAAACATCTCGCATACGGCAAAATTCCACGAATCTCCGCTCCTGTCTGAAAATGCGGAGCCGGACAGGCTAATGCATGAAATTACGGCATGGCGCATACACTGCAACTCGCCAGCCTCGACGAAACCACCTAGAACCCCATAAGGACGTGTAGCCAGGCAGAAAATTAATTTGGGGAGACATGTGCCTGCGCTTATGCCGACTTCAATCCAATCAAAGTCTCCTCGACCACGGCATCTATGCGGGGCATCACATGGCGTCTGCAATGGGAAACGAAACATCGGCATACCATCCAAAGAAATGACTTGAAGTTGACCTTCGTGAAGGATCAAGGGCGAGCTTGTAGACACCCAGCGTCGAATGACCTTGTGATTGTATATATGTGTCGTGCTATCCGTTTAACCTGAGTCTTCATCACACTCAAATCTGTTCTTCTCAACGCCATCTTTCAAGAGAACGACTTCTGTGACCATGTTGTCCAAGATCCTACTACCCGTCTTTGCACTTGCAGCCAGTGCCGATGCACATGGCTACCTCAGTTCACCCATGAGCCGAACAGGGCTGAATGCACAGGTAGATAGTTCCTCAACAGATCTCAACATGGCCACCAAATAGAGTTTTCTCACACTTCACAGTCTGGGGCTGACACGTGCCCCGAATGCACAATCCTGGAGCCTGTAACAGCATGGCCTGACCTTGACGCCGCAGCCGTCGGCCGCTCGGGTCCTTGCGGGTACAACGCTCGTGTGTCCGTTGACTACAACCAGCCTGGGCCTCGCTGGGGTTCTGAGCCCGTCATTACCTACAAGGCTGGGGATGTCGTCGATGTACAGTGGTGCGTAGATGCCAACGGTGACCATGGCGGCATGTTCACCTACCGCATCTGCCAAAACCAAGCCATCGTCGACAAGCTCTTGACCCCTGGATACCTCCCTACTGAAGCAGAGAAGCAAGCAGCAGAGGATTGCTTCGAAGCTGGCGAGTTGAAGTGCACAGATGTCCCTGGACAGACATGCGGATTCAACTCTGACTGCCAGCAAGGCCAGGCCTGCTGGAGAAACGACTGGTTCACATGTAAGTAGACTTCCATCTTGACAAGCAGTAACACACAGACTGACACAAGACAGGCGGTGGCTTCAACGACAACCAAAAATGCAGGAGCGTCGACAACGCCCCCTTGAACTCGTGCTACACCAGCATCGCAGGCGGCTACACCGTCAGCTCCAAGATCAAAATCCCAAACTACACCAGCAACCACACCCTCCTCTCCTTCAAATGGAACTCCTTCCAAACCCCCCAGATCTACCTCACCTGCGCCGACATCAAGATCACCGGCTCCGGCTCCGGCACCTCCCCACCCCCAACCTCCAGCAAACCCGCCACCACCACCACCTCCTCCAAGCCCACCTCCACCTCAACTTCCACCTCCACCTCCGCAGCTACCGTCACCGCCTGCGCGACCCCCGCCTCAACAGTCGCCGTAACCTTCAACTCCAAAACCAGCACCACCTTTGGCCAAACCGTCAAACTCGCAGGTTCCATCTCGCAGCTCGGCAGCTGGAACACTGCAAACGCTCCCGCGCTATCAGCCGCCCAGTACACGTCAGCGAACCCGTTATGGACGACCACTATCAACCTGCCCGCTGGCACGAGCTTCGAGTACAAGTATATCAAGGTGGAGAGTAGTGGTGCGGTCACGTATGAGAGTGGCGCGAATAGGCAGTTTACCGTGCCCAAGGGGTGTGAGGGGAAGGTTAGTGTTGAGGGGAGTTGGAAGTAGATACATTCTGGGATTTATCTAGGGGGTTATGTAGGAAGTGCAGTATAACGAGGACAACGTAGGGATGAATTGCAATGAACATCTATGAGATTAGTTTTCTTGTGTGTGTGTGTGTGTGAGAGAGAGAGAGAGAGAGAGAGATTTGGGTGGGGGGAGGTGGTGAGGTGGGATTAAATTGACATTTGACATGTGAAAAAGTCTGCATTTTGGAATACGGAACGTGCATGTTGCAGTGTGCATGTGCAGATGCGTCTGGAAAATGCGCTAGAAGGAATGTACCCCACAGCAGGGAAATGGACTGGGGGGGAGGCGCTAAAGAGGCGTTGCTGCTATTCGTCTGGTGTGTGCCAAGGTATGCGAACGTACTTTTTGGGTTAGTGCTGGTATGTTTGATCACAGGTAGTATTGTGCAGAGAGAGAGGGACGATGTTATTTCCATTCTTGGGTGAATAGGCCGAAGAGAAGGGGGTGTATGTACGTAAGACTGCATGTATACCCAGCGGTAGCGTGAACTGTTCGCACGAGATTTTCTTAATTCTCTGATTCCAATCCTTCCATCTTCATTCTGTTTCTATCAATACATCCCCCACCACCACTTCACACACCCATCCGCACATTTTTTTATTCCATCAGCCAAACAGCCCCACAATCCCATACTACATCACACCATCTCTTTACTACCCCTTTTCACTCGTGCGATATTCCCATCGATTCTCCGCATCACTAGATTCAGGCAGCTGTGCATGGTCAGTCGTGATTGTAGCATTGTTGCATAGCCAAAGTATTAGGTCTGTTGAGGATGTGGGTGGTCACCTACACATGCGGAGACAGAGAAGGTGAAGAAGGGAATAAGTGGTTGAGGTTTTGTGATGAGAAAGGGATAGACAGTTTTTTCATCGTGATGTAGCAATCGCCGTTCCGATAGTGTTTTTTGGGTGTGGTTGAAATGTCGAGGACCTAGTGTAAATAGACCCTTCTTTGGGCTTTGTGGGTGCAAGCGTTGGAGTTATGCGGAATGTGAGGGCTCCTCTGTACCAAGTTGTGCTTAAGCCGAGCCAGAAGTAGAGATGGGTTTATGACTCCGTGGTTTGGTAGTAAAAGCTTTTCTGTATTCTTGAATTTTTTTAGTGCAGGTTGCGGATACGTAATGCTGGTACATTCGCTTGGCTTACTAATGTTTTTTGTGGTGTGGATGTGACTCTATTGCTGTCATGCTGTCTGCCCAAAGTAGTCCAATCATATCCATGAATCACATCTTGGTGACTATCTCTCTCCTTAGGACATCACATATCTTTCAACCTATCAAGCGCCCTTCCAATCTCGGGTAGCATAGTACTAGCGAGTTCAACGAATCCCGCTACCATCTGTCAGCATGCATCGAATAAGAGCACAAAGGTTTAGGCTTGGTACTATCTGCGGTTTTGTCTAATGTGATTGTATGCATCACTCCATAAAGATACAACATCGCCTGACTTGTATTTGCAGCAGTCTTTTGGGGAAGCTGTTGGGGTGTGATCAGGCGGGGACTGTCAGGCGAGGAGTTTGAAGATAGGGAGATTAGCAACGACCAGACACCAGACGGCGGACTATTACCAAGGGCAAAGTGTTGGGTATCATGGAAGTATCTCAATGCAAGTCTATCCAGGTCCTCAGGAAGCGCCGCTGACGAGGTTTTAGCGAGGCGGCTGCGAGCCTGTAGAGCAAAGCCGATTTCTGTGGGAATCAATACATAAGTTTGCCCAGGATCACCGACTCGGATAGACACTTCTTTCGTAACGAGCTTGCCGTTTGACTCGCGATTAGTGAATTTGCCCGTCGCAACATGACAAGCTCTCGTCGTTGTGGCATGTTAAAATGGCCCAACTGCAGCACGAAAGAGCCTGGGACCAAACAGAGGTTGTGTAATGGCTGTATATGCAGCTCGTGTATTTGCGGTCCGAAGTCTAGCGAACATGGAGAGCGACGGAATTTTCCGCTAGTCGCTGTGATACAGGTTCATGCAAGTAAGATGAGAATTGATCAAAGTGTGGAGCAAATACTGGCCGCGATTCTATGGCGCTAGGCCACAATACGCCGGCCCAAGTATTTGCTGACTTAATTCGGTTAGTGCGGACTGAGCTCCGAACAAATGTAACTATCTGGGTCATGGCATACGGGCATCCACAGCAGCAAGAGTCTCCTTCGGCATGTATTTCTTATGAGTATTTCAAGAAGTTTGTTTCCAAATTACACTGACAGAGAGTGACGATAGCGGATTCAGTCAAGCGAGTGTGGTCGCAAAAGCGCATCACTGGGCTCATGGCAGTTAATGAGGCAGCCATGCAAGGTAAACTAAACAAAGAAACCAAAAGCAGCAAAAAGAGACGTTAAAGTTGATAAAGGAGTTTCCTTAACGATCCAAGCAAGCTGGGGCGTGCGACAAGAACAGCTCTGTTGCCACGATACTCTGAATTAAGGCCTAGGACGGCCAACCCTCGGGCCAATGAAGCCACAGTCACAAGTACAGAGTATATGATTCTATCCGCACTTTAAGTAACTCCTCAATTATTCGTCTCAATTCACTCTAACAGATATAATTTGTGCCTGTGCGCGAAAACATTATCCATCTATTTGCTTTACTCTACCTATTTTATTCTATGATATCCTAGTGGGGTTACTTCAAGGGGGTGTGGGAAAATAAGCCATCTTGATCAAAATATCAAAGCAAGATCCGCAATTCAAAGAGAGAGAGAAAGGGTTAATGACAGTCACTAATATTTAGTTGAAGAAGGTAACCTATCTGCAACGAAAATCGATCGCAACACGTATCCACAGCCCGATCACGTCTTGCTACACCATAGTCTACTTCGTCGTCATGATTTGAAGATATAACAGTAAACAAATTCTCGGATTGGTTGAAATTGTAAGCATCGCGCAGGTGCATACTACTTGCTGAGTTCGATTGGTACGCACTATTCTTTTGCTTCTGGACTAGTCTGGAGTGAGCTTAGCCTACGTGCGTAAGTGTGAGCTTATCCTATATATAGTATATATATGTATACTTACATATCTGGATTACTCCAGTCTTACACATGGCAATGATTCAACGCAAAGATCGCATGAAACAGGATTACCAGGTGCTACTCGTCCGCACATTTGGTTTGGCTGATAGCTGGGGTTGTGAAGCAATTGCGCCGTGAAGAATTGAGGAGACAGAATCCTGGGGAGGACCAAAACGCGCTAACTGCCGGTGCCGGCTCGTTACGCGGCAAGTCTCCAAGCCACAACCATTCGCCAGCACGTCGACACTAGCAAGCTTGTACGAATCCTTCGCTCGATACAAGGGCTGACGCGCAAAATGTGGGCAGCTTCGAGGCCTTTTCGGAACTACTACTTATCGAATCTTGCGAGTCCAGAACCGTGGGACGTATGACCAAAGGCTTTCGTGTTTCCTGTAGTTTGAAGCGGGGATAGCCTAGTACGTACCATTACGCTACCTGGGGAAAGCTGAAGTCTCCACGCACGCACAGTAAGCTGACGGAGGCCGTACCGCACGAAGAAGAAGCAAATCCAATGGCTACGATCCTGTTGTTGAACTAGACCATCACGTAGCCTTGCCTACCATGGGAATAGTCGATCGGCCCCCAAAGCCGCCCCGGAACAGCGCGACAAGTCAGCCCATATTTTTTGGTTCATTGGCCAGCCACAGACGACAAGGAACGTAATGGCGAACTGGGGGTTTTTCCGCATCTAGATTAGAAGTGGCGCAAAAAGAATGCAATGCTGGAGGTGGCGTTCGAGGTCCTCGGGACGACACTGCTGGAGAACGGACAAAAGAGCAATCCAGCAGATGAGAAAAATCTTGGGCGTATTGTCCGAGGGCCAATTCGTCGTTCCTTGAGGAGCTGTAGTAAAAACATTGCATTTGTTCGCTTCGCAATAGCGACAGGAATAGTAGAAAGCCCGGCAGTAAGCAAAACTACCACCGCCAAGCCCCCCACAGCCCCTCTTCCAGAACACGAATATGTATATGCAGCCTCAGCCTTCGTTCCCATTTCGGCTTCTCTAGATCTCGCGGCTGAGAGTCTAGTTCGCCTATCGGCGCTGTCCTTCCAGCACGCCTCTCTATTTTGAGGCAAAACTGTTTAGCCGGCCCCCCGTAATTGGACAGCACCAACGGACAAGGTGCAGCCTCATAAGCTGCATATATTGGCCGACGTACACGATCGTCAATACATATTGGGAATTAGAGAGAAAAACCCCCCTTCTCCCGCCCAGCCTTTGCTGCACTGCTTTCTTCCCTTTCCAAATATAACAAAAGTTCTGCTAAACAATTGTGTCGCAAACAACACAGTAGTCTTGGCCCATCCGACAACATCCGGTCTTTACCTTCTTCACAACTCAGTCCGTGTCGACGTATTACTCAAAAATGCATCTCCCAACTGTTCTCACGACACTGCTCTTCACCACTGCCGCCCTCGCATCTCCATACGCGTGGGCCGAGCCTCAGGCCAACGTCCCGTCCAACAACAACAACGGCCGAAAACCCAACCGCACTCACCGACACGAAAAGACGCCTACGTTCAAGGAGCCATGCAAATGCGTCGACCCCATTGTGCCCATGAACCTGCTTAATGAGAACGAGAAGTGCATGATCAAGTATGCTGCGCGCATGGGATGCTACATGAGCTCCAAGGGTGGCTGCCCTTCACCACCTCCATCTGTAAGTTTGCAAACTCGTTACGATGGGAGAGTACCCATGGGTCTGTGCTGACTGGAAGTAGTGTGGTCTCGGTCCTTTACGCGGCATTCCTTCGCTATAGTGTTGTTGACAAGCCCGATGCGGATGTAAGATGGGCTGCTGTACCCATCAAAATTGTTTCTTCATGTCGCAGTTTTTGTACAAAGTGCATAATGGCAGGTATGGAAAGGATATATACGAAAGTAAATGAATTATATTAGGGTTTTGTTGTAGCTTAACGAGTGAGTGTGATGTTGCTGTTGACTACCTGCTTAGCTCGGACTTTGCCATTACCCCGATCGTCAAGAGCGGTGGGCGTCACTTCCCAATTCTCTACAAGGACTGACTAAACAGCCATGTTGGACTTGAAATTCCTCATCCAGCAGTCTTTTTCTTTCCTACAGGCCTCCCTATTTCCATCTCCATCTCAACCACTTCCTAGCCCTGACTTCCCCTCCTTCATCACATCCCTACACCAACCTTCCTCAACACCTACTCCACCCTCCTCCTCTTGCCCCTTCCTTCACCAACTTCCATACCCATCTTCTCCCCCTTCGCCATCCTCGACAACCTCAACCGCTCCTTCTTCAACGCCTCTGCATGCCTGCTCGTAACTTCTTTGTCAGGACATCCAGCTTCACCCGGTTCAATCAGCGACTCGATACTCATTTCCTTCAGCAAACCAGGAACCTCGCTCAGCAGAACGCGATGACACTCATTCTCTCTGCACCAAAGAATCGCCTTAGTCAACGGCCCAGCATCCACGCCCGAAGGAAGCGACTGCAGACCGTGCGCAAGAGCAAGAAGTGGATAGTCGATTTTGCCCCAGGCATCGTAAGTCCAGCCCTCAGCCGTATAACTAGCAACAACTTCTGCGCCATCAGATGTAGTCAACGAGGCCGGCATGGAACCAATCGCGTCTCCGTCTCCTTCCTCGGTGTCCATTCCATCCGCGGCCCCGCACCTCACGACGTCTCTCTCGCGCGCATTCTTAGCCGCACTATTAATAGTACCGCACTTGGGCACTGTATCGCCGTCCAGAGCACGCGTCATGCTGAGTACTTTGCAAACGAAACTCGATGAGACGCCTGCACGCGCTAGGCGGTCTGCTGCGTGACCCCAGTAGTAGTGTTGGGGGAAATATGATAACAGCTCCATGATAGTGAATTCCGTGTCACCTAATAGTGTAATGTCAACATATACGGGTGTGGCGACGCTCTTGAATGGGCAGAACAGATTGACAGTTGGGCTGGTGGGGTAGTGGTCCTGGTTCTGGAGAATGGGATTGAGCTCAGCTGATAGTGGCAAGGTAGGCTGCTCCGCTTCGAGGGCTAGCATCATGAGCTCAGGGATTGGAGACTTGAGTTTGCGGTTTGAGCGGAGAGCTCCAATGCCGCGTCGGGTCTTCCCAGGTGTGGGAATGAAGTCGGCGATTGGATCGACTTCCTTTGAGGCAAGCCAACGCCAGCCGTCTGTGAGGTCGATGATCATGTCGGGGCAGTCTCGCGCCTCGCGCCACGGGTGCGAAATCTCCAAGTTGAATACGTTGAAAGTACTAGGACCGATCAGGCTATCAGTCCTATTGCTTGACTCGGGTCCTGAGGCAGCTGGTGCATGGAAGTTCAACTGGCCCTCCCACGGCAATGTCCAGTCGACACCATCAAAGTCAAACACTTCTGCGTCTGATCCATCGCTCAACTTAAGCATGTCGGGTAGCAAGCCATACTCTGGGTGAAGCTCCCCACCCGGTACGTACTTGTGTAGGCCAGCCTGACGTAGCTCCTCGCAAGTGAGGGGCAATGGTCCGATAGGAGTCAGCTTGAACGCCTGACGGTAAGGATCGAAGACGATAGGGAGAAGTCCAGACCATGAGACATGCTTCCAGTTCAAGGGAAGCACGAGTTTTGGCACGCGAGATATATCCGGCAAGCCATCGACAACGGGTACGAATGGTTGGTGGAATATCAACCGCGGATCTAGAACTGGATATGGGTACGATGGATGCGTGCTCCCGCCCGGGGGATACTGCAGCTGCCAATCCAGCGATTGCACAATAGGAAGCCTCTCGAACGGTATGGGATCTGACTTGCAAGCTACGATGCTGAATTCGGGTTGAGCTGGAAGTTCGTTGTCCACGGGGCGTTTGCGGGTGGCTCGTGGAGTAGGTGTAACCGGTGTAGCTGGTGTAGACGGCTTGGTATCGTCTGCGAAAACAGACTATCAGTAAGTGCTCGAGAAAGTGAATAGGATACATGACTTACAGTACGACTGCATCTGTTTGCGTACTCTGGCACTACGCCGCATCGGCGTGGGACTCGACGCCTTTTCGAGCTCGCGCGCAAGTGCCGCATCACGCTCTACCGCTTCGACATCACCATCGCTCTTATTCTCTTCAAACGCAACGCCATTCAGAGCTCCAGGTGCACCGACATCGTTCATCTCAATGTCCAAGTGCACAGCGTCCGGTTTCGAACCCTCACTCACGAAACCGGGGGTCTTCGGAGAGAGCAGTCCATGCCAGGGCACCGACGTACGAATCTTAGTAGGGGTCTTTGGCTCTTCGACCTCGTTGAACTCTTCCACTTGATCTTCTGCAATGAAACGGTCTTGGCTCTTGGTGTTGTACGAGCTGCCACCCTCTCCACTGGCACCTTGGTCTTTAGGAGGCAAGATGGATAGTTGCATCTGCGGATTACCGCTCTTCATCGGTGTAGAAGCGGAATTGTGGGTCTCGGTGCCATGGTGGTATCCAAGAAATTGGGGTGGCTCGGTGGCGTATGAGTGGTACATGCTTTCAGGCGAGTTGGTGTTGTCTGGTGTTTTTGTCAGCCCTGATGTCTCAGATTGCCGTATTCTGGATATGCTTACTCGAACTGATATGCATCTTTTTGGCTGGTGACGGCGTCCAATAGCGTTCTCCCATGCTTCTTCTGGTGTTGTTAGATCTTGCAGTGCAGAGTTTAGAGGGGTCGAGTTACTTAGACTGCGCGCTGGGCGACTTAAGGTTGGGAGGTTCCTACCATTGCTATGCGATGATGAGTGAGGTCTACAACGGGTGGTGATATGGTGATGCCCAACGGTGAGATTGAGGGTGTAGAAATGGCGCGGCTACTCTCACTCATATCACTGACGTTGATGTCACGCAAGTCCAAGTGAAGCCAACTCCTCACATCCAGCACTTGAAACCAAGAAATGAACTTTTAACATGACACAAGGAGAGGTGCACGAAAAGAAAGAGAAAAACTGAATGTGATAAGAATTAGCATCAGTTGCAGCAAGCAATGCAGATGCATCATTATTCAATTAGACATATCCACGATAAGCTCAACCGGCAATACGCAATTAATCGCACATGATCGCCTTTCCCCCATCTCCCTTACCCAGCTTTACCACGTACTACTTCCAATGGCAGGGCCCGCACCGTCAAAAAACGGTTCATCCAGGAGGGCCAGCAGAACCTGCTGTCCAACCCACTGCTCCTCAACCGCCGGCCTGATCCTCTCGGGCGGCAGCACAAACCCAAAGTCACCGGTATCAGGCAACTCGATGGTAAACGAGAACTTGGCGCGCCCAATCGTATACACGTGATCAATCGAGGCGCCCGTCGTCGGGTACAAAGTAGCGCCGCTGGGACCAAACAGGTACGTAGTATCGTTCTTTGAGGAATCGCGAATGTACTCGCTCATGAGGGAGGCTGTCTTGGTCCACATGCCGAGTTCGGGTGCGTAGAGCGTTTCTTTGTGGCCAAAGGGGAAGAGGATGAGCTGTGAGTAGCTGTGCCAGTCGATGTAGAGCGTGATACCTTGCTGGTCGCGCACTTTGCGGATGAAGTTGTCGAGCCCTTCGTTTTCGGGGGCGTCGCGGGGTTTTTCGCCGCGGTACACTTGTTGGCAGGCGTCTGGCGAGGCGCCGCGTGGGTCGGCGTCCCAGTTTGTTTCCCAGTTGCGGTTGATCTTTAGAGATGTTGTTAGTGGGGTTTGGAATGGAAATCGGTGAGTTTAGGGAGTGTCTTACGTCGCGGCCGAAGCAGGTTTGGTTTTGGTTGGCGGGTGGGGGTTGGCGGTTCTTGCGCCAGAGACGGTCGTCGGTCTGGGAGAAGACGAAACCTGTCATGTGTGAGTGAATTGGTCAAAATAATGCAGCGAGTCGTGGATTACCATCAGGATTGACAAAGGGAAAGATGTAGAAGTCGTATTTGTCGAGGATTGTCTTCGTGTCGTTGTCTCCGGCCTTGTATCCATCAATGAGCTGCTTTGTGATGTACTCGATGGTCTATTAAGCGTTAGTTATGAAAACAGAGCTGCGATTTTGGGTTTACTGACTGGAGCGACGATCCATTCACGGGCGTGTACAGTGCCGTGGTAGATGACTGCGGGCTTTCCAGGGCCACCTGCTCCCCAGAGATGGACACCGAACAGGTCGCGTCCCTCGTAGGACTTTCCACTGCTCGTCCAGTTTGACTGCTCGGAGAAAGTGGCCTGGAGATCCTTCCACCAAGTGACGTGCTTCAGTGACGTTAGCATGATTCCTCTCGATATCGGTAAACGTGAACTTACATCTTCATAAGGGTGGTAGCTGTCGAACCAGGCATCTTCAGAGCCGTTTGATTGCCTCTTCCAGACGTTCTTGACTTGACGCTCACGAGCAATGGAAGATGCCAAGTCCTGGTGTAGAGTTCGCGACTTCAACCCGAGGCGCTTGAAGGCATCGAGTTGGTCTGGTGCAATGAGCACGTCCCAGGAACCCCGAGCTTCATTGAGCGTCTCGTGAGGGATCGACTCCATTGCACGCTTTGCCATCACGCCCTCTTGGCCAACGGCCCGGATGCGGTGGACCTGGTAGCCATCGTAGGTAACTGGCTGCGAGCTGCGAATAGTCGCGGCGGCAGCAAGCGACAGCCAGGCAAGGTTGAATACAAACTTCATGATGACCTTGGAGCAACCAACGGGGCGGGTGTGAGAGGGAAGTCTATAACTTTTGTCTGAACCTCACTTTATAGCCCTTTCACTATGCGTTTGCTTGGCAAGAGCGCAGTTCATGGAAGCCTGGATGAGCAAGGAACGGTTGCCGTCTCAGGCAACCAATGCCAGCATCAGCCGTATGTACTACAGGCGCACGGTGACATTATACATGTCGGCTGGATACACGGGATAGTCGTGGATAAGAAGCAATCCGGTAATATCCCAAGTCGTTAGTGTTCTGACCTGCCAGTTGCGTTCTAGGCATTGCATGGCGTTGCTGGGCATAAGAGCGGCAACGTCATCAACCCATGCATGTTCGCCATGTCAGATGGGCGCGCACATTGGGGCGGGAGACTCTCCTTGTCTCTATCCAAATTCTTTGTTCCTGTATTGGGTGTTCTGAATAAGGATTCTTATTGAGGCTGAATAGTAGTCAATGTTAGGGCGACACGCCAGTCTAATCATGGGAGTAAGTGCCGACTTCGTGTACAAAGGCAACAACCAGAATGATGACGAATTCCGCAAGCATGGCGATATATGAGTTCATCGAGAAGGGTATAAAGAAGGATTTCCAATGCAGCCATTGTTGAGGCTGTGGCGGTTGGACATGCGGGGAACCCACGAAAACATGCGCAACCGTTGATACGGTAGACGACTAGGGCCCTGTTCGGTTACGTACCCGTTTCCCGTCTGCCAAACCTAATCCCGGCTCCATCTATAAAACAGAGCTGGAAAGCTTATTCGATTGCGCGATTTGCCAGCTACATTCTGCGTTCTATTTACCGGATTTGGGCTCGGTTCGAAAACGGGACTCATGACGCTGGTGTGTTCGGTTATATGCGCATCTTGAAGATACAGAACGGAGCTCTAGACCTCTTGACATCTAACTCTAGCTGAAAACTATATTCTGTTACCGGAATTGGTGACTCGGTTTATCACGTGGCTTTCATGTGACCCTCACTTAACATAAAACAGAACCATAACCGAACAGCCCTTCCATTTCCTATCCCAGTTCAGAAAGGCTCGGCGGCGAGAGTGAGCAGCCAGCATTCCATATCGAAGCTTTAAACCTAAGACGGGAACATAATGGAGATAGAAAATGGGGCTGGACCGAATAAGCCCTAGCCGTCTTCGCCGCAGCCAAGTCACGACAAGAACTATACTTCATCATCCACCTTCTTGCCCCACTTCCTTAATTTCTCCATCATCTTAAACAAAACTCTCTGATAGGAACACGTCGTGAAACGAAGTTTCCGAATTATTGCCAAGCATGGCTGCCGGCGCTCCGGGCTCGAATAAAGCACATCCCTGGTCGTTTATTTAGTGCTATTTTGTTAATCGGCTGACGCAAAGCTAAGACCAAGACTGGAAACAATAGACCGAATACAAGCAAACGACCTGTGAAAGCGATTCTTATAACAATGGTCATTATAGCGCGCGCTCTGCCTGCTCGTGCGAAGCAAGTATTCCCGTGAAGACGCAGGCTGCTATTGCAAGAATATATCGCTGAATACACGTCTTCCCCAACACTCATGAGTATGCGGATTTCTCCCAAGTCACTCCAGTCAAACTGGAGTGCTACACCATCTCGAACATGGCTAAGACAAAGACTCGAACAATGTTCGAGCATATATCTCTGTTACATTGTTCACCTAACAGTGTCTTTATTATATACCAGTATTTTCATCCAATACACAATGTCATTGCTCTTTGGTGAGGTGTTGCAAACATCGCCAACGGTTCACTTTCACTTCACAGTGACGAGATCACCGGTACCTCAGTGAACCCCAAGGGCTCAGTGCATTATTGGGCAATAGGTCTCATCTTTATAAAAATAGAGTTTTTGTTGATCCACTGAACACTCTGATACCATTACATTCACACAACTTCAATTGGAGTAGTCAACCAACATACAGGTGCTCACAATGGATTCTCCCTCACAGCTATTCACTCCCGACAATTTTTCGCGTACGGAAGTCCAAGACATGCTAGACGACGCACAAATGGACTCTGGACATCTATACACGAACGTTCCGTTCTTGAGAGACCAGCTCCAGCAACTCCTTTGGGAAGGCATTGAAGAGTGCAACAGCCGCGATGTTGACCCCATGGTAGTACTACATCGCACACTGTGCAATGAGCGGACTATCCTGGATGCATATAATAAGCATCGATTGGGAAATGCTGTGACTTCCTTCAATGTGCAGGTTCTTGATCCAGAGACCGCGGTAGAATACATTGCAAAAGATAACATCCCTGAGGTGCTTGGATTTTTTCCACTGAGAGCCATAGTAGCGAAGCACGATATAGACATCCAGGCACAGCCCATCTATCAAGTTGGACAGACCATGGAAGCTGACCAGGAACAAATGATGGAGCGCAGCTCACCAGAGAGGTTAACACTGCCCAATTACACACCGCATAAGCCGGATACCAGCGATTCACAAAGCACATGGACACCATCCACGTCCTCGGCAGCGCTCAACTACAACAAGCTCCGAGACGCGCCATCTCCTTGGCTCCCATTCCCCTCCGGCAACCTGACCATGGCAGAAGTTACCGCCTTCTTACCTCAATCCATCAAGTCCTTCGACATAATCAACCGCTTCATCTCCAACGGCGCCCTTGCCATGACCCTGGCCAGTATGATCAACCACTACCGCGCCATGCCCATCGGCCCCATCGAAAACAACACAATCTACCGGATGATGAAAGGCCAGATGAACATCCACGCAAAGACCAACCCAGCCTACAAGGGCTGGACCGTCACCAAACACGCCGACATCATAAAACCCTCCACCTTCAACCACTCCAGCGTCAGCGTATCGAACTTCCACACCCCAGAGAGTATGATGTCGTCGCCACAATCTCCCAAGACAATCCTGTTCCGCGACTTAGCCAACGGCGTCAAGGTGATGCCCTCTGGCCCCGACGCCCTGGATCTAACACGCTGCATCCAGTACTGTCTCGAGCACGACAACGAAGACTGGTACTACCCGACCGACTTCGCATCCCTCGTCCAGAACCTAGGTGGCGCGGCTCCCGTACACAGCGAACACGCCGACGCCGCGGCCATCACTCGTCATTCTGCGGGACTGAAGCTGACAAAGGTGCGACGTGCGCCGCCTGGACGTGGTAGTCGTGTTCGCACGGTTAAGAATACGAAAGCTGTAGTTGAGGAGTCTGAAGAGGACGAGTTGGAATCCGCTTCCTCTTCTCCCTTATCCTCGCTATCGTTCTCCGCCGCTGATGACGACGAAGAAGATGCAGATAGCGACGCTATCGCCGTCACTCCTACCCCCACAAAACGCAAGAACCCCGCTTCGTCCTCTGATGCATCGTTGCCATCAGCGAAGCGCTATAGGAAAACTCCTACGCGCTCGTCTACCCGCAAGCCGGTAGAGTCAGAGGAGGATGGGAGCGATAGCGATGTGTATGTAGGCCCGAAGACGAAGACAAAAGGGAAGGCGAAGGTGGCGACGAGGAGTTCGGGGCGGACGAAGAGGTTTGGGGGGTCTTATTGTGTTGAGTAGGTACTTTGGACTGAAAGACGATTGAGCGGAGCATACTGTGCTATTCTTTGATTGAGAGGGTTAGAGAGAGGAAAGAAGGATGGCCATTGGTCTTGCAACAAGGGATCCGGTTCATTGGAGTTTTTGCCTGATTTGATTATTTATTGTAGTGATACCCCCATTCCACACTTTCATAGTTCTACTTTCTGATATCCAATGATGACCTCTTTCTACATGTCGCCTCCCTTCTCCCCAGTATCCCTTACTCTTTTTCCCACTCCTTAGTATGACTTTATGACCGAGTAACATATAAATAAACTCAACTAGGCACACCCTCATACTCCCACCCTCCAACCAACCTCCTCTTCCTCCCCCTAACGTTCTCTCTCCGATTCGCCGCACACTTTACAAAAAAAGTCAGCGCCGCAAGTACGAAAATGATAATCGCCGCCACCGTTGGCACAACCACAATGCGCGTCCGATCCGTATCCGTACTCGCGAGGTACGGACACGTCGAGTTGCGGCCCTCGACCCAGCAGTCGGGGGTATTGATACTGTTCAAATTGATGTAGACGACGTCGTCGTCCGGACTAGCAGCTAAGACAGAATACAAGTGTGCGTTTTCGAGGGCGGTGTGCGGGACGCTGAAGCGGGAGGGCGGTGTGCAGTGGGATTCTGCGGTTTCGTATGGGGAGGTGTCGGAGGAGAGGCGCCAGGTGTAGGGCGAAGAAGGGTCGTGGCATGCGACGCGGTGGGGCTCGCGGCAGTCTGTTGTGCGCCAGCGGCTGGGATGTGTGGATTTTGTCATTACGACGCAGCGGTTTATGCTGTTGGTGTCGTCGTTTTGGGTTGCGTTGAGGGGTTCGCCCGGGGCAAAGGACCAGAGGGTTGAGTGGACGAAGGCGGCGTAGGGGAGGGAGTTGCGGTCTGCGGGGGTGCGGGCGAGGGTTTGGTTGAGGAAGGGGGATGTGCCGCAGCGGGTGAGGTTGGTGATGGAGGGGATGAGGAGGGAGAGGTCGGGGTTTGCGGGTAGGTCGAGTTGCGGGGCGGTGGATAGGGCCCAGGAGGCGTTTGGGGTCGTGATGCTGGTGGAGGAGGGGTTGAAGAGACAGCCGGATGTTACGCTGCCGTCTGAGTCGACAGAGGTAGAGATTTGGTTGGAAAGTGTGCCTGCAGGGAAGATGTAGCCAGAGTCGGCGGTTGTATTGTACTCGCGCATTTGAGAGTCGATGGTGCCGTAGCTGGCAACCAAGCGGAACAGCTTTTTGAATTCTATAAAAGCTTCTGTTGGCCATCCGTTGCGCGTATATGACTGGCCCTCAGCGTTGGTCAACCCCTCGTAGTATCCATGTACTGGCTGATTGTTCCACTCGACATCATACCAAGACTCGTTCAGATTCGCTCGCTGGTCAGCCAGGTTGGTAGGTTTATACGTCTCATCCGAGAGATTGCCTCGCAATATATCGCTAAGTAGCTGTCCTTGTCCGGGTAGTTGGCCTCGAGAAAGGATAGGAGCATCAGCATTGGGGTTAGCAATCGAGGACGCGGCATGTACATTGAATGAAAACAGGACTAGAGCAGCGCCAGTAGTAGTGGAGGTTGCGTCTAGGAAATCTTCCAATATTCCCGTGAGCAGATCTAGTGTCGTGAGAGAAGTGCAATTATAGTTGCCAACTTGCAAGATTGGTGGTCCATCTGGACTCGGAAAGTCGACAATGGTGGGAGTCGCTGCACTGGTTGGTGCTGAAGACACTGACGAAGCAGAAGCAGATATAATAGACGGAGATGCTGCTGCTGATGTCGCCGTCTCTTGGCGTCTTTGTGCCCCCGGAGGAAGAGGCACTGTTGACATTGGTACTGAAGCCATCACAGTATCACTGGACTGCACTACCGTCTGACTTGTCCTCACCGGCGCCTCCGCGCCATTCGCGTCACCTCCATTTGCTCGAGGAAGCTCCACAGGACACAAGCTCCATACTTGACGTAGAGGATCCCAATACGTATCCACGGTGAACCTGCGAAACCCCACGGCAAGCAAATTAGAAAAGCACCTTTTAAAAGCAAAATGCTCAAACTGATTTTCAGGAAAACACGCTGCCGTCAGCGAGACACCCGGCACAGTCTGGAAATTGATAGGAACGCGGAGTCCAACGTCGCGTTGAGCCTAAATTTGTATACACTAGTTAGCCTGCAAGTCACTTTTATACCCCCACCTAGCCTAACCACTTTTCCATGTACACGTTGTAATCCAAAAACACATTCGTTTAGACATTTCCAACTTCATACGCCACATTGACTTTTGGGGGGGGGAGGTGTGTTTATCAATCCAGCAACATGTACACACACAAAAAAAACTCACCCTAAACGCCTCGCTCCATGGCTGAATCCACCGGGTATCTACAGCACTCTGATCAGGATCATACAGCCCATTAGCCGACATGCCTGCCAGCAATCTGCAGAAAAACACACCACCAACAAACCAAACAATAAGAAAACGCGCAAATGCCCGTTACACACAGCTTATTTTTCGCAGAGTCGTCCAAGCTGAGTGTTGCTCCGGCGAAGCCGAAAGAAAAAAAAAAGCCTGTCAGCAAAGGAGGTGTGTTGACGCGACGACAGACAACAAGTAAGCTACACCACTCTTTTTGATAGCTCTCGTCCTTTTTAATAACAAACGTAGCAATACTTTCGCCCACAAGCTCTCACGTGGCGATAACGCGGTTTGTTTAATGACAATATTGCAGTGTAGTTGGAATGAGCCGGGGAGAATGGGGGGGGGTGGTGGGTGGCTGGTGCAAAGATCCGCCGGGCCGAGAAACGCGACATGTGACTTTGGTCACGTGCCAGCCAAGGCATGTGTGTGTGTGTGCAATGACGCAAGAACACTTTTTCTTTACCCAGCAATGCCTTAATTTGGTTTAGTGAGGTGAATTGGCTACTCCGCTTTCTTCTTCCCCCCCCCCTGCCTGCGACCAATTGCGATAGCACACATACGCTTTGGCCCTCACGAGATGATCCAGCGCAAAAGAGGGAAAGAAGAATAACCCCGGGGAGGGGGGGATTTGCAATGCAGCGAATGTCCCTGTAATTTTACAATATTTGGAAGATGAGCATTTTTTGATTGTTTTTTTGCTCGTGTTGGTGAAATGATAAAAGGCCCGATGGTGCAACATTACGATCGCTTTTTTGCCTGAACTATCGCGTGATGGAAAATCATTTTTTGAGGGAAAAATAAAGAAGAGGGTTGCGCGTGAGATTTTAGAATGAGAAGGGGTGGTGATTTGAGTAATGCTTTTGTTACGTGTTGCGATAATATATTGTGGTCTGGTCGTCGAGGCAATGTGTAAAAAAAGAAACGAAAAGTAAGCGTAGGGCAGAGTGGACTGGGGTGTGTTATTTTATTAACAAGGGAGAAGCTGATTTATGCCTCTTAGGACAAGGTGTTATAGCTGGGTAGATCAGCCGCAATGCCGCAACTTCGCCTTTGGTAAGCGAGAAGCTTTTTCTCACCCCGCCTCTTGTACGACGAACGTCGGAACGTCGAGAAAAAAAACACCACATGCTGTGTTCCTTGGGGAAAAAAAGCTGCATGATCTAGATTTTGTTCAAGAGGAGGATTATGGGAAAAATTGAAAAAAAAATGCGGAAATAAAGATTGTTCGGGAGTGGCCGTGTTTGGGGCGGGTTAAAACTCCTTTTGCAAGCACGCTGCTGGATGGGACATGCAGGTTCAGTGTACGTTGAAAGGAGAATTAGGAAAACACTGGCTGCCGTTCGTGACGGAATTTTGACGAACTCCGTCGACGGCTAAGGTTGCAAAGTCAGGCTGCAAAGTGCCTAGTACCGTACCCATCTTTTCCCCCTTCTCTTTCTCTCCTTTTTTCCATGCCGTTGCAAGCGCAACCAGTCCAACGCCATGCATGCACTGGTCGCTTTTCCAGCACAATGATGGCTGGTGATCATGCAGGAACCAAACGGGGAAACCTTCGCGACGAGCCATGGTGGGCTCACCGTGTCATTTTTCACCAGCGTCTCGCGATTGAACGGCGGACCGGTGGGAGAATGGACGGGCCTCTCTGACTTCTGTCTCTGTTAACTGGGGAGGATCCACTTGATTACCTACGCCCAGTGGAGATATCCCACCGAAGTGTGATACGTTTGAATTTCCTGGTTCACGCCAGAGCTACTGTACATGTCATGTACATGCAGACTTTGGTTTTTCAAGGGGTAAAAGGGGGGCGATGGGGGGGAAAGGAAGGAAGGGAGCGAGGGAGCGAGGGAAAGAAAAGCGCAGCCCTCCGTAGCTGAACCAGACTTTTCCCCAAGAGCGAAAGCCAGGTACTGCAAGTGAGATCGGCCACGCTCTTGCCCTGACAGATACCGGGAGCCGTGGGGTGCGTCCGTTGAATGAGCAGAAAAAAAAGGTGTGCGGGACTCGGTCCCATAGGCGTTATGCCAGCACACTCCAAGCCGCAATGTTCCGGAACCCGTACTCCGCAAGTCGTTTGACGTGCAACGTCTTCACCGCATAATAACTCGGGACACAGACTGTCCATGATGCGCATGAACCGCACAAGATCGAGCGAGACAACGATCGACGGACAACCGTCAACTCGTGCGTTTCACCAGGGCACCCGCCACGGTACCATGGTTTCCAAAAAAACCTGGGACCGACCAACTTTTCGTCTGACACCTGTTTTGGCTTGTCCTGCAGGTTATTGACAGCTATAGCCTTGCCTTGACGGCTACGTGTTTCATGCACAATTTTTTTTCCTTGTTTGACTCTTTTGACGAGGCTTCGTTCTGGCCACGCCATCCTGGCAATCTGTTCAGACAGCATCACCTTGCACAGGTTGAGTGCACAGATTATGGGGTATTGCTCATGCATCTTTACGTCACGAGCCAAAAGAAGGCCCTCCTCTGCGGAGGGTATCCGGCAGGATCTGCGATTAGGGTGACACTGAGATGCTGCGATGCTTGCCAAAGCGCGATGAGCACAAGATTTTCATCACACTGACAGGGGCAGCTGGAAGCAACGTGACATGGCACCACGGAAATCATAGTGTCTGGTGAGAATAAGTAATCATCAAGGTGGGACTGGGCTTGTGACGGGTGATTGTACTTTTGGAACCCGCAGCGCCCAGTCTGCAAGCCGATGGTAATACGTATGCGTATAACAAGTTCTCGACCGGGACTCTACGGATATTTGGGGGGGGAGGGGTGTCCCACAATGGCACCGTTCTTCCCGAGCGCCTAAATGGAGGTAGCCATGGTGTAATGAAAGATGGGTTGAAATTCCGACCAGTGACCGAGTATTTTCAGACCCGACAGAGTGGAAATATGCCCTGTTATTATTTCCCTCCAAAGCCTAGAAAGGCCTCAGATGGACGGCCTTCCAACGGCGTATGCATTAGCGGTAGGAACAGAAGATGATTGTGGTGGACCGTGGCAATTTAGACGGCAAAGATGAGGATAGCGGGGACGCCCGACCTGACGGCGTAGACCCGAGACGTGAGGATCCGGAAGGGTACTATCGATTGGTGCATGCATGACCACGTTAGAGTACCAGCCTTGGAAGCGGTCCCCTGCGGCCAAAAGGCCCATGCCATTTCTTCTCAACGCTTGCAGCAGGTTTGTTACTTTGCAGATTTACGCTAAGGGGGCATCACTGGAGCTGTGGCGCGCTAGGCGGGCGATCAAAGTCTAATAGCCGAACATGGTAGGATCGTATGGGAGGGGGCGCATGATCTAGCCCTCACTGACTCCTTTACTCTTCTTGGTTGTGGTGGGTGTGGTGAGGAGTTTCTAGTCGCCGACCCTGTATCTCTAGTGGCATCGATCTGGATGCGCCGTTGACTTTGACGTTTCTAGCAACGGCATAGCAACAAAAAGTGATGGATTGAACAGGGAAGCGTTAAGCATAATGTGGAGGCTGGACAGTCCGCATGCGGACGTTGATGGCGACAAGAAGGGGGCCGGGCGTGCCGTAGCGGGGGAAAAGCCGACGCTCTGATTCGAGACTTGGGGTTGCAACGGGGAGCATCCCAGTGCGTGTGACAATGCACTTGAACACAAGATGTGTAAATGGTTCATAGTTATACAGCCAGCGTGATGCTGTAATTAAGACAAGCATGGCAGGTGTGCGGGTTTTGGCACAAGTCTACCACAAGTGTTGACGTACAAGAAGAAGAAAGCCTGCTAACGGCGGTATTTGGGAACTTGACCCAAAACACAGCCTTGGGGGGAAGGGAGGGGATCAGCCGATAGAGGAGACGCTGAAGGCTGCATGTATCGAGGTGACATTATCATGACCTGGAATCCAGTGCCACCACAGCTTACATGCAGCTGCAGTGACCAAGAAAGGAGTGACCAGTGAAAAAAATGCTGACACGAAGGATTTCTCGTTAGCTATGCTATCATAGCCCAATGACGAGGGCGGCTAGGCGATATTGCAGATGTTGAAACGGATAAGACTGCACAAGCTGATCGGTACATGAGGCAGGATCGGGCCCAGGCCTTGATCGAGGTGTGGTGGGGGTTGAGGCACTGCCATGGGGTACTTTGGCCGTTTGTGAATGTCTGTCGTGTGGTGGGTACGCCCAGTAGTACGAGGTATCATTGGGGCGGTGAGAACTTGCCGGTAGGGGTTGAGGGGCAACAGGATTAGTCTTCGCCGATCGTCGGTCATGAGGGTGGTCCCTCTGGTCTGTTGCAGAGTCGCTGGACCTCTGCCATCTGAAGTGAGGGATCAGTCATGTGGATGGGACAAGGAGTGTAAGTTTAGAAGTGAGCTGATGGATATACGATTCGTATTTTTGTTTGACATAGCCATAGAGCAGATACAAGTGTCGATGGCACTATTGGGTATTATCGCTAGCGACAATTTGTCGCAATATACAGATGACTCGCCAAGATAGCGTTTCGAACTTTAACGCACAGAATGCAGAGAAGTGGCCGCAACAGGCCGAAACGAGAACAAGATGATACAACCTCCCAATGTGATGCCCCTTCTGTAGACAGGCCCTACTTGGGGAAAAATCCTGCTAGTCATGCCCAATGTTCCTTAATGATTTCGTACAATACAAGTAAATGTGAACCTTGAGAGAAAGAGAAAAAAAGGACCAGAACAAGCGATGCCGATGGTGGACAACTCGGCTATTAATAGGGATACATGAAGTGGCGGACGTGACATATAGACAAGAAGGGATATGGTAGACAGTGTGAAACACAGGCAATCTACATGATGTTTCGCAGAGACATTCGGTCCTTTGGCGATACGGGTGCGCTTCGTGCCTCTGCTGGCATTGAGGGCAAGACGTAGGGGGACGGCAGTTGCCTCGATGCCGGGCTGCTGCTCGCGCTTGTGGAGTGGGGCAGGGGTAGCCTTGGCTCAGCGAGTGAGTGAAAAGGTGGTAGTGGTCGTTGTGGTACACTGGTGGGAGCAGACTGAGGCATAGAGTGGTGGTGTGTGAGCTGGGGGGTCGGCTGGGTAAGGAGTTGTGGTGGTTGCGGGCGCTCGTAGTTTGGCTCGCGGAAAGAAGGGGCTGCCTTGGAAGTCTGGGCCTCGTTGCGGTGCAGAGGAGGCAGCTGAAGTGAGCCACGGCGTCGGTAAGGATCGCTGGAGGAGTCGTCTTCAGGTGCAAAGCCAGTGGCGGGGAGGTAACGGGTGCTGGAGTTCTTGCGCTCTTCCCGGCTACCGACTAGCGGTGCGAGTGTCATGTCTGGGGGAGAAGCGGCACCACGGGGGGACCTCGACTCTGAGCCAGTGTCAGTGATGAGGGAAGGAGCGCCGTCGGCAGATGCGATGGAGTATCCAGAAGGTGAAGGCATAGGCGTCTCGAATCCTCGTGCTCGTACAGCCGCGTGTGATCCGTATGTGGCGAGATCGAGAGGCTGTGGGCGAGGTGCTGGGTAGGGCTCAAATCGCTGGGGCTGGGGAAGCTTGAGAGCATGTGGCGAGTGTACTGACGGTCGGTGGGAGTCGTGTCGTTGCTGGTCATGGCGAGGGGTCATGTGGTGGTGCTCTTCATGGTGAGGAAGAGTGCTAGGTAGTGGGTAATGGAAGCCAGGCTGTGCTTGGTGCATGTAGTCGCGGGGTCGTTGGTCGGCACGCTCAGGATTGCGCTTTCTGCGGTTTTGACCTCCGTTCCACCAGTTCTTGACAGCATTGTCGCTGCGACCTTTTAACCGGCGAGCAATCTCTGCCCATCTCTTACCCATCTCAGCAACCATCTTCTCAATCAGTTCGCCCTCTTCGCCAGTGATTGGGTCGTGGTTTAATGAGGGCTTGAGGTTCTGGTGATAGCGCTCTCTGCATTGCTTGGGTGACCTGGAGCCGATTTCTTGTGAAATGCGAACCCAGTTGTGGGGTCCATTGCGAGCTACGAGGTTGACAAGCCACTGGTCCTCGTGCTGCGACCAGGGGCCGCGTCTGTGGGCAACCATTGTGAAGTTTTGTGGTTAAGAAAGGGTGCAGTTGTTTGAAAACAAGTGAGAAGAAATGCGAACTTTGACTCTGAGTCGATGTTCGATGGAAGGCTAAGCGGTGGCAGGTCAGTTTCGTGGACTGGAGGTAACCATGACACAAGATGAAAATGCGAGGGGGGTGAGACAACCATGAGGCTGAGCGTTGATAGGTGGAAACAGGGGAGATGAGAGAAGGGAGGGGGTATATCTGCAACAGGCACTGACAATGTGTAGATTGACAAGATGTGTTGCAGACAAAATACAGAGGACGGGATGTACCCGGGGCAGTGCGAGATGGTGCAAAGGGTCTAAAGAAGGGAGAGAGAGGAGACATACCGTATGTGCGGGTTGGTGACTGTGGAAGGGTAGATTCAAAGTGTGTGCAAGTGTGTTGTTGAGTCGAGTGGATGTTGAGTGGTAGTGAACGTTGTCTGACGGACCAACGGTAAACGTGGTAGAGGCGAAGCACCGGTATATATCAAGGCGGGCGTGAGGAGGGAGTAGTCCTGACACTTGGACGCCAAGGCGGTCGAGGAGTTATTGACTTGTTCGGGACGGGCAGAGGTGAGCGAGGATTCTGCTTTTCAGAAGATGCGGCTAAGGCAATGGTGAGATGGTGGACACAGAGCGCTGGGGCGTCATGGGGCGCTCAGAGCAACTGACTGGGCCCTGAGCAGCAAAAGGCTAGTGTGATGGCTGTCGACGACGCACACAGGCAGCGATGGACCTAGTAGAAGGACCAGATCGTCGGATTCGACAAGTACCCTGTATCACATCGTGGCATGGCGTATGGCGCTCGCCGGACGCCATCTTTGGGGAGGCCGAAAAAGCAAGTGGGACGCCCAGCTCGCATTTCCATGGTGGGAGGACCAGGGTGAATAGCCCGCGCACCCCCCTGCGACGCTCCCTGGCCGCCGTGAGCGCGCTCGTCCCCGTCAGCGGCCCACCGCTCGCGCAGCATGGTGCACCTGCCTAGGGGCCCTGGCCGTTTGGCTGCCGATTCATGACGGTGCGCCCGTAGCACATTGGCCGGCGGGCTTTTGTAGACAGCATAGCGATAGTCAGGAATACCCCCACTGGACGCGATACTCGACCTACCCTGCGCACTGTAAAACCAAACATGTCCATGGCCCAAAGGTTGAGCAGCAGGCCCCTTCAGCCAGCCTCAGCAGCTTCCAGGGTGTGCCCGGGCTGGCAGCTTTGGTTGCCCGCAGCACCCAGAAGAGTCCAAATACATGGATAGCAGATGAGCTGCCATGGTGGCAGGGCCCTAGATCCCGTCACCCTATACAGTGCATGGTGCATGTTGTGGGTGTGGATGGATGGATGGACTTTGAATATACATAGATACGTACTTGGCTACATACATGTGTACATGCATGGACACAGTGCAACGGTCCCTGGAATAGAGTTGTGGTGTTGGTAGTAGTGTAGGGGCCTGGCAGAGCTTGTCAGTATACCTACACACTGTACATACATACATACATACATACATACACACACATGGCACGGGCAGAAGGGTGGTGGAGCACCGCCTCGGGCGACCATGTGGCCGTGGTGGTGGTTGGCAGACGGAGAGGGAAAGAGGGGTGGGCGGCCATTGGCAGGGCATTCTCGTGTGCTGTTTCTCGTGCGAACCATTACATCTGAGGCAGCGTTCTCTCGAGCGGCGCACGATGCACGTTGCAGTCAGCACTCGGGCGTCGATCAAACGGGTGCTGGTGCTGGACTGCGCTCCGGGCGCTGGTAGTGCGATCGTCACGGCCCTCGCAAGGGAGGGATTGAGGTCGGCGAGGTGAGCTTGGCACTACGACGACTCCTTTTGGGGCCTGTCGTTCTCCCGGGGGGCTAGCGCCATGGGCCTCAGTCGGGCGCTGGCCGTCCTTTTTGTCGAGCTGGCCGATGCTGCGTCGAGCGCGGCAAGCTGCATGGCTGTTCAAAAGCGGTCTCGTGGGCGGAGAGCCTTGGACCTAGAGAGGGCTGACGGAGGGCAGGAAACAAGACGGGGCGCGCGTGGCCGCCACGGCGGTAAATAGCAGGTTAGGAGGCCTTGTACTGGGTACGTACATGTAGCAGACGTATGCTAGAGCGAGAGGAGCAGCAGCAGCAGCAGCATGGTGCTGGCGGCCGTTGGTGGGCTGGAGGGCGATCTGCCAGCGGGCCAGTAGCGAAAGGTAGCGAGAGAGTAGCGAGTGGGTGCGTGTGGGATGGTTGCGCCAGTCAGCAGCAGGCGTGGCATTTGGAATACCCTTAGCACACTGGCGACGCCCGCCTGAGAGCCCGTTTCGGCATGCTCGGAGGGGGCAGAGGGCCAGGCGACGACGTTTTGGGACGCAGCAAGACCGTTGATTGCCAAAAGACGTCGTCACCCGCCCGTCTGTGGCCTTTGTCGGCGACGTAGCCCTGGGCCGTGGTTGCAAGGCGGGCGCTGCCAGTGCGGCTATCTGTGAGGGTGTGACGCTTGCATCTCGATTTGCTGCGTGCCAGCGAGTGAGGCTGCCCGCGCCATGGGTGACGAGTGAGTGAGTGGTTGATTGATTGATTGATTGACTGATTGATTGTCTCGAGGACAGGGCTCGCCCAACTTTCTCCATTCATGCCCCCCAGCCAGCAGTGGGCCGGCTACGCCATCGGTGGGGATGCTCTGCGTCTATACTCTACCTGACACCGGCCTGTTGCTATTGTCGTCGCCGCCGCCGCCAGGATGATGGGTGCAGCCTGGCCCGTGGCAATGGCCTTGAAGGGCAAACCCCACGCTGCAGGCAGGGAGGTATGATGAGAGTGAGCACAAGAGACGGGCAGGGCGTGAAGCTGCAGTGCTGGTGTCGGGCCCACCGAAGTCGAGCCGGTCCCGCCGGTCCCTGTTGGTGGCAGAGGCAGATGCAGAGCAGCGAGAAGTTGAGGCGCACGAGTGTGGCTGACGCATCAGATCCGGGGTCAAGCAAGCACTAGTCCGAAAGAGGCAAGGCGGGTCCCAGGTGGGAGGCTAGAATTTTCGGCAAGCACAGCATCCGACTGAGTGGGTGCTGCGTGTGTTTTGCTGAGCCTCAGCTACTGCTGCGGCGACCGTATTGCTGCTAATCTATTGTTACGACACTTGTCATATTCCCACTGATCTGCTATGACTATTGCTACATACTCACACTTACTACAACCACTATACTCTAATCCACCCACCCTCACCCTTTAACCTATGCACTAACCTCTCCTCACACCCTGCCCCCTCCCCTCCCCTCCCCTTCCCTTCCCGTCCCCTCAGTCCCCACGGCCTACCTGCTGCCTGGGTACGCCTGCGCCACGTTCATTATTACATACATGTCGAAATGCGCAAATCATCCAGTCGTGTGCCGCTGATTCACCCCCCTTGCCCGCGCAGGGGTCGAACACGATTGCGAAAACCTCCGCCAAGCTGAGCATCGCGTTCGCTTTCCCCAGCACTGCCAGCGTCTTGCCGCTGCACTATTGGATACCGGCCTGGGGTCCCTGAGTCGCCGGATCGCCAACCCATGTCCCACTGGGCGCCCAAAATGCTATTCACAACCACCACCACCATCATCTCGTCCAACCTCCACAAACTCCGTCTGTTCGTCGGAGCACCGCGCGGGGCCTTCCGCTTGGCCCAAGAGGCCACGAGACTTGGTTGCCCTTCCCTTTTGCCTGACGCTCACTGGTGTCCTTGCGCATCAGCCGCACCTAAATCTCCCCTCGCGCTACTGCGACCGATGCTGCTGTGCCGGCTCCCGTCCCCTGGTACCAACGGTGGTTCCAGCAACGCACCTTGTGGCTCTGTCTCTCACACGCACACACATACTCTACGGTCCTGTTTTGTCTCATACTCTAAAGTAGCTTTGGGCTACATGCGCAACCAAATCGCATGCTACGTCGCTCTGCATGTCGCCCACGCAGCCCACGCTCTCGTGCGACAGGTTTCAAGTCCCACTGGCCGACCCAAGACGTTCGGCCCACCACAAACAAACTCGCCCACCCATGCTGCAAAACACGTCCATCAAATGTCCCATTACATGCAAATACTTACCCTCACGTCTTCTCACACAATCCCAAGTAGTCGCCCAGCACGCCTTGGGGCCGACTCGGTCGGTATGTATACATTCCGCGGAGTAGCACCGGCACATTGCGACAAACTTACTTGGCCGCGACTCGTGCCATAATATTGACTTTGTGCTCGTGGCCGCCCCGCTCTCCCCGTCTGCACGCAAAAGAGGATTTGCGCGGGCGGAAGGGGAGAAGGGGGGGGACAAGCTACGAGAGTTACCAAGGTTTACGACGTCTTCCCTGCAGATACTCTGACGCCTGCACCTGTGTCATGGAGGGGTCTGGTTTGTCCTTGGGCCCCTGGTGCGTAGATCGCGACAATGGTGGCTACTGTCAACCAAGTCTGTGTCTGCATGTCGCCCTCCCGCGCCGTACTACTCGCAGGTCGGCGATGCTGAACCTTGACATACAACCTCGTGGTTGCACGCCCACTGACATTCTGCTCCCGCGCCCGTGACATGGACCCGTGCCGGCCAATCCACTGCCGCCCTGATTCCCAATCAAGACACGCGGAAGGGCCCTGTAGTATGCCTGTGTACATACACAATCCATCACAATCGGGCGCAGTGCCGCCGGTGGGCCTCTGCAGAGCAGGAACATGATCCCGCTGCTAAGCTGCCGTCACAGAAGGGGTAACCGCTGTACCTACTCGCACTTGCACGGTAGTATTTGAATTTCTCCTTCAGATCCTCCACACTGCACAGAACAGGGATCCCTTGCTCAGATCGCACAGATCAGATTGACGAATTCTACCCGCCGGGCCAATCGCGTACTTTGCCTCGCGCCCTCCATATCCTGAAACCCACTTCTGCCCCCATTGCAGCCCGGCCTTGCTTTTTCCCTCTTCACCACGACATCCCCCCCCCCTGTCACCATGGCTCTCTGGCGACTGTGGCGCACATTCTTCTCGATGCAGTTTACCGTTGAATCAACGTTTACTAATCGAGGTTTGGAGTCCACGGTTTTTGACAGCGGCACACCAGCGGTCAAACTCATGACCTAGACCGCGCCGTGGTCCCCCTCCAGCCTCACTATGCCAGGCATCCAGGTGACAGACCAGAGTCGAGGCTCACTCAGTCCCGCCAACCCGGCCACAGCTACTACGTAGGTCTTCCATCTACATACATGCAACCCGACCCCACTCCCTCCCTGTCAACTCCCTTGAGGAAGCAAATCAGGGCCGACAATACGCATGTACTTACTCCTACACAGCATCGTCTTGTGCAGGCCGCACTCGCTGCCGCAAATGAGCGTGCCTGACTCGTCATTGACTCCATTCTAGTGCACTAGTCTGCAGCTACGCCGCGTGTTTCTCAATCGCCCAAAGCAAGATGCAGCACCAGCGTGGAAAAGCCGTTTAGCTCAGATCTGAGGCCACGCCCCAAATCGGATCGACAGGCCCGCCCAAAACCCCTTTCTCTCCCTATTCAAAAGGGCAGCAGAAGCAAACACACGCGCCCGCACGCACACAAGCCTAGCACAACACAACGTGGCCTGCAAATTACAAGCAAGATCGACGGCCAAGACCGAGTCTCTCCGTTTACCTCTGTTGTTTGTTCGGCCCATGCCGACACATGGCCATCCCCTGTTTCTCATTACCAACTGAAGACGTCGCTAGCGCAATTCTCTTTGCATCCACGCCATCATCTGACGCTGTTGTAATCAATTAACCTTTGGAAGCTGAATCCTTATCGCCAACAATCATGTCCTTCATCACCATTGACACCTTGATGATGACGCTTGCCCGCATCGCCCTCTGCCAAGACTGACGAGTATTGCCATGCGTGGGTCAACCTCGCCGAACACACCGTACTCATTATCGAATTTCAGGGAATGCTGCTTTTTTTTCTTGAGTCAGCTTCGACTTGTACACTTGACTGTATGATGCAACCTCAAGTGCTCTCTGTATGTACACAGGCACAGAAGGTGCCTCCTCGGACGTACTTTTTTGGACCACTCGACCCAAACCCGTCTTGATGCTATCTGGAGTGGTACTTTCTCACTCTTGGTCCAATCCTGTGCTAGTTGTATCCTTTCATCACGTTTACACGAGCAAACCATGTATCGCAGCTACCAAGTTTACCCTACTCTACAGCATCGCTGACCCTTCCCCCCTCAAGTCAAATCCGAGACCTGTGCGCATATGATCTGCAGTAGCAGTGATCGTCCGCTTGGCTACACTCGGATGGAGATCCACGACTCAGCACTGTCTTGTAAACAGGGTGTTACATTTGCTTTTTCGTCTTCCAAGACCTAGTATCCGGTCGTACACTGAAACGCCGATATACGTTATTGCCTCACGAATCCTTTGCTCCTTTTCTCTGTCTTTCTCTTTCCTCTTTTGTCATGTCAGCTTGAGGCGCACTAGTCTACTCCTCCAGCTGATAATTGGCATGTTGTCAAATGAGTCGTTCTACACAGACGATAAAAAAAATGTGTGGCTCTTGACACCGTTCAAATCAAGCCACGATGTGTGTTTCAGAAAGCTCCAGGTAGGGGTAGGCGACGGTTAAATAACTGTGCATCGCCAGACGTACCTATCTTTGGCAAGCTTGCCAGCCAACAAGAATCTTTCATGAGTCTCTGCCCGCCACATTATGCACACATACTAGTCAATGTACACACGGTTTGCTCGACACCCAACGGGATCCACTGGCACGTACCGTAGACTTGTCTGTGCAATACTGTTGTCTGCCAGCCTACAATTACTCCTTTCAGATAGCCTGCTTTTCTTCCGTTACATCAATATGACAGAGCACCAATCAAGACGGACAACGCAACATTATACGAGACACAACAGAAACTTGTTTGAAAATCTCGCCGTTCCGTTTGAGTACTACTGACTCGCTGATACCTGCCGACTACCACCGTGGGATTCCAGATTATTTTCGATAAACTTGCGCACTGGTCCTAACAACGAATTCTGCCGATCAATTCCAGGATCGCGATACGATGTGTCACTGTCATTCACGTGAGCGGTGTTAGCCGTTCCTTCGCTCACGACGAGGCTACAAACTACACTTTCAGCAGTGCTCACACCTGACTAGCTAAAATCAACATTGCAACAGATATCTTGTCTTTCCCCAATTACAAACGCCATCGAGTGTCGGCGAGAAGCATCTTTCCCGACGCACTTTGTATCACCGCGCTTCCTCAGCAGATGACAAGAGCCCCACAACACCAATCACGATCCTTCCAATTCCATCTGACGTCAATGAATTGCAGTTTCAACGAATCTTTTCTCTCTATTCTGCAGTGCAGCCCCTCATCTTACAAATACTGCCAGCTTTTCTCATCACTTCAAAACTAGCTTTTTGGTCGCCAAGTACGTTGCATTGACACCGCAATAGGTCCAGTCGAATAGGAACGCTGATTCAGGTCATCAGCCCCCGTCCACTTCGAGCCATGCAGCAATGTGCTAGACCTCGGAATACAGCGCATACATAATTCGCCAGGCCTTGCTGCATCAGCCGGACATGGTTCCCGCCTTGCTTCCACTTACGGTAACGTGTTCGACGCAACAGCTCACATGGCACTTCGCGCATAATTACTACCCCACGACACACAATATCCGCTCCGGCAGGCCGTTGAGGGGACGAACACTGTTCGGACGCGAGAGCCCAGGGCCACGGTCACGGCACACAACTCTGCCGCATGCGACTATACAATTAGCCTCGGGGGGCTTCAAATGGTGGATAATTAGGATGACTATATTGGGCTTATGGTACACGGCATTTGCACTTGAACGGGTGAGTGACCGAATGGGATAGGTACACCATGTTTAATCAAATGCGCAGGTAGACCGGCATCTGTGCAGCAAATGCCGACTATTGTAAGACGGCTAATAGCACCAGTCTGTACACACCTATTGTGCAGAGAATGCTGGCGATTGCCGTTGAATACCGAGCTGCCAAGTTAGACTACACCCACAGACCATACATACCCTGCGCAAGATGGGACTGCGCTTTTCGTTTGCTCCACGATCACTCGTCTCTACCCTTGCAGCTTGGTAGGGCCTCTCGCTCAACCCTGAACACACCAAACAGCTGTCTGTTGCATCTCACCAAGAGACATGGGCTGTTGCTGCTGCACGACTCCACACCTACGTACATTAGCAGCGGCCAAATCGCGGCGTGGACGAGCGACCATTGTTCTCGCCCAACCATGGCGTTCGCCCCTCCTCCGTTTGGCCCCCCGTGCCACCTTCGGAACTCAGTCAGGAACTGAACACGAACCCGAGACCTTGCACTTGGGTCATAAGGGCCGTAGGCAAGCGCCGCACCCTGTGCGATGCTTCCAAGGCTTTTCTAAAGGCGAGTACAGCGTGGGCGTAATGCAGACACGGGGCGGGCGAGCCAGCGACATGCAGTCTGCTGCGTCATCGTCGGCCAACTGCAGAATGCGGCTCCCCGGCTTGCAGCAGTAAAAAAAATCCAGCATTGGGTCCTGATTTGCGGGCAAGAGTGTCGTTGAGCACACTTGTACACGCGCACGAACCCCCCCTTTCATTCTCTGCATGGTCTTACAGAAATCCCTACCAGAAAACCCTTTGCCATTGATTCCTCGAGCGTCACGAAACAAGCGAAGCCGACATTGTACTTTTCGCACCTCATACCCCAATCAGTCGTAGGTGCGCGCGCGGCCCGATGCCGTCGGAACTACAATCTAAGTCTCCATCCTTTCATCACCTACAACGACCCGCGGCTGTCAGATAGACGACCGGGGTGGCATCCTGATGCAAGGCCAAATTGGCGTACGAACGAATAAGCGGGGTCAGAAGGGCACAAGAAGGCCAGTGCCAAGGATCCAGAATGCCAGGCGAAGCCCGCTTGTGCCGCTGGTGGCCTGCCGAGCCAGTCCCATGGAAAAGCCGTTGTGCAACGCTAAACCACTTTTTGTCTAATTATAGCGGAGCGGACAACTGTAACTGCTGCTTGTCATTCCCTGCAATTTGTGATGCGTCTTTACACACACCAACGGGTTGGGGTCAGAGGGGCACGAGCGGGCTTGGGGATCCAATCGCAGCGAGTGCCGTTGTGCAAATCTCGCGTTCTTTGACCGGTCCGTGTTTGACTTTGATAGGCATCCGGGGCAACAGATCATCCAAAAGTGAAGCAAAAAGCTTTACGAGTCCCCTTGGCTTATACGAGACAAGAGGCAAATGAACCAGCGCTGCGGCACAAGGGGTACACTTACGCATATCACGCTGCAAAGAAGGGGGGAAGTACAGTAAGTGGGGTGGGGGTAAAGTCAGACAAATTGATTGACAGACTTTGAACAGCCAGCGAGCGGAGCGGAGATAACTCCGCTCGCTAATTTTGTACAGATCGAGCGAACAATCCTGGTCCCCGTATCGTCGTCCCGTTCGAACCCCAACAACGCAATATGCTTGGTTCGTTTGCCGCATTCCGAGGGATCACAGCCACGAATTTTGCTAACTTTACTTGCCGCACTTTTTTTTCCAGGCTGGCAACACAGCTCTTTGCAATCTATCTGAAGCAGAGGGACATTTAACATTCCAGCTAATCAATTTCCCTCCCCTCCCTCCCATGTCTCTCCCCCAGCACAAGTATCACCCCACATTTCTATTCCTTTGAAGATTCACTATCCTCTACAAGGATAATCGGCAACCTAAAATAAATCACAACGGTCACGCTTCGGAGATATTAATCTTGATCTTAATGATGCTTTCTGCGGTTACGACGGTTGTGTGCCCCCCTCCCCCCCCCTTCTTCAGCAACTTTTTTAGTTTTACCGTTTGGTCTTTTCGCTACGGCGGCAGCTTGGGGTTCTGGTCGCCCTTTCTCCCCTCGCTTTCGGCCTTGCTCTTACCTATGCTCACACACTTCGGCCAACGGTTTGTTTCCGCATTAGGAAGAAACGGCGACGGGCCTAAGGGCAATCCGGTGTTCGCTTCCAAGCCCTTGTGCCCCCATCCGTTTTCGGACATTTTTTTTCTTGTCTAGTCCATCGTTAATCGAACAAAAAAAAGATGCATATATGTACGAGTTTCACAAAATCATCATCACGTATACTTATACGTGTACAAACGACGCGGCAAAGGGCGAGTTGGTCAAATACGTTTACGTAGAATTGCCCCCAAAACGGCGGGCGCGGACGGCGGACGGCGGCGGCGACGGCGGTGGCATGGGGGGCGATAGCGTGGCATCGGCGGCAGCGACGGCCACGACGACGACGACGATGACTATGCCTGACGGCGGCGGAAATTTGCCGAAACACGCTTGTCCCTTGTTTGCGCTCTTTTTTTCCCTCTTTTATAAGGATGCCCGTTCGGGCTTTCGCACAGGTTGACATGGGATAGCGAGGTTGTACCGGGGTGTGTTGCCGCGATGCGAGGGGTGGACGGTGATGGTTCATTTGCTTTTTTGGGGATCCCGTCATTTACTCCCGTTTGAATGAGTGGAAGTTTTTCTGTCTTTGCAAGCAGGCATGGTCAGGTTTCTGTGGGTTTTGACCCGAGGCTTTCTTTCACTTCTGTTGCGTGTTTTGCCGTTGTTTGTTTCCCGAATGCGAATCCGGGTTAGGGCTAGGCGGCGCGTGGGCGGATACTACGTATGTAAGTGATTGACGGGGCGGGCGGGCCATTTTGGAGGGGGGATGTGGGCGAAGGGCTACGTCATTGGGGATCGTGATCATCCGCTGGGCGGGCTGGTTTGGTTTTTTTGTTGTGCGTTCGACTGCGTGGGGAGGCGGCGGCGGCGGTCTGGATGGATGGATTTAGGGTTCTGAGGGGAGGGGTGAGGCAAGGGTTTTGGATAAGGTTCTGATACGAACGTGAGAAGGTAGGTATCGTCGTTTTTTTTTGTGCCTTGTATGTATGTGTGTGGCTGTGCTTTTGTTGCATTTGAAAATCATGACCAAAAAAATGTTTTTGCATGTGATTGTTATGTAGATCTTCATATCAAAGGGTTGTCTTGGTACTTTGTAGTATCACTTTCTTGTACCTGCTGCAGTCAGCAATCATACGATATCTTTGTTTTTGAATTTCTGCCAAGCAGAGAATCTTTTCTTGTTGTTGATCTTCGGGAAGGGCATGGGGGGTGTGGTGTTACATGTTTTCAAGTCGTCGTGAAAAATACTACTCTATAATTTCGCACATGTTGTAGACTTTAGAAATTAGGCCGTACTACTAAGCAGAGAGACATGATAATTTAACTTTTGCTTATCCGTCTCTTCCGCATCCTAGACGTGATGTGCACTGAACATCTCCTTACTCTCATCCTTCTTCTTCTCTGTCGCAATTTTAATTCAACATTTCCCTCCAACATCCTGCATCTCACGTTTTACATGTCCGACAAAACTCACTGAGTGATTTGTTGAACAGAAAAGACTTGGTTAAAAATATCAGAAATCGATTAGAGTATTTTATGGCTATATGGTTAGATGATGTATGTAGCTAAATCCAGGAAATGCATAAAACCGCAACACTACTTACCACAAAATACTTCACTTCACCACTGTCACTACTACGAACAAAAAACTTTTACTCATCTCAAAACTCTTTGTATCCCTACAGTATATGAGACGGATAACGGGATTACCAATAGCACATCTGATAAGTAGGATGGAAAGACGGAGTTATATTCCATTATTTCTTATCCGAACCTCATACATTCTTAGACGTTTAAAAACATCCATCTACTCCGAAACATTTCTAGTTGACTCGCCATCCCCCACTTTCCCTTACATCCATCCCTCCTCTCAGCCCTCCTTCTCTCCCCACCCCATCCATCCATCCAGCCCAGCCCAGCCCAGCCCAGCCTCGCCCTTCACACCTCACACCGCCACTACACCTACCCTACCTAACCCCCAACTACAACAACGCATACATACATATGTACACCTTACACCCGCCAGTCCCTCTCTCTCTACGTACCCTTCGCCTTCGCCGCCGCCGCCCCAATTTAAAAACTCAAAAAAACCCATTCTCCCGTCCGAATTCGCTCACCTGCATATCCCATCCTTCCCAGTTTAGTCCACCGGAAGCAACGACTTCCGGAATCCTTCGCACCCTGAAAACGGGTTAGTTAGAGAGAGAGAGATGCAAAATGGGGATTGGAGACCGGTTTTTTTGGGGGGTTTGTGATGGTGGCGGGGTAAGGGAGGTTGGCGGGCTGAAAAAAAAGATGCCGCGGGTACAGTAACGATGGGTGAGGTGACCCGCGGGTGCTGTAAGTATGGTTAGAGATAGTGATGGTGGGGGAATTGTAATGGTCGGCGACTGTAGTCTTGGGCTGGAAATAGTGGTAGGAAGGAAGGAAGAGGGGGGGGGGCGGAAAGTATGGTATCTTTGCTTTTTTCCCTTATTCCCAGCTGGAAAAGAGGAGTTTGACTACGTATCGCCATCTATCTACTTCCATGTATCATTCTACGTTGCCCACGTACCGCTACAAAACTCCAGCGACAACCGCAGAGTCAACTTGCTCTCTCTACGTATCCGTATCTAGCGCAACCCCCCCTCCTCTCGGCCGATGTTACCCCAAAGCCAACCGAAAAAAAGGCCCCAAATCCTCCCGACTCGCTATCCCTCATACCAAAAGCAGTAACCGGACCGCCCCACCTTTTCCCTTTTATCGAATCAGTAGCTTCTCTTTTCCCCTCTCGCCTCCTCGGTGTTACTGAATTCTGTTCGCCAAAAGGCGAAGCCATCAAAAAACGCCTACATAGTCATCCCGAAAACGGAAACATAGTAAAGGGAAAGGAAAGTGGGCATGTGTGTCCGCCCGCGCGCGTGCACAAAAAAGGCACCGACGCCAACGCCAGCCTTGCTACTTGACTATTGTATTATTTTTTTTCTTCTCTCTGATCGATCCCACCCGTCCCGCCTCGCCGACGTCCCCTTCCCTTTTCCGTAAAGCAAGGAAAAAAGAATGAACGGTAAAATCTATAGGTACTTTAGCTAGTTAGTACGGTTAGAAAAGGGGGGGATAGAGGTTTAGTTAGCGTCTTGTGAGCTTTTGCGATGACAACCTTTTTCTGTGCATGAGTAAGTGTTGCTTTTGTCCCGCTCCATCGTTCATGCTCGCAGCTCGTGTGCCCTAAACGCCCGTTTTTTTCTTGCGTTCGCTTGACGCTGTTCATCTCGGCTTTTTTCTTTCCTTTTTTCCCTTCTTTGCCCTTTTGCAACGCCCGATGTGAGGTCCAGCCTTTTTGCCTCCCCCCCTCCTTCGTCCTGCCTAGCCTTGCGCCCTGCGCCCAGCCCTCAATTACCAGGGCAGGGGAGGGAGAGGGGTGTACACCGCAACAAAATCCCACAAAACACACTTTCTTCGAGAGTGCTTTTTTCTTTACTTTTTCCTTCCTACGCGCTTCTCTCTTGTTTCGAAACGGGGGGTTGCGGGCGTGGCGTTTTTGTGCGCATGCTGCGCGGGCGGATTTACGAGGAGCTGGGGCGTGCTTGGGTTGGGTTGGGCGTAGCGGCGTCTTGCGCGGGCTGGGGGTTGGCAATTGTGGGCCGGTAACGACAAGGGTAAGCGAGGATGGGAAGGGCGATCTTCCGTTTTTAGATGATGGGCGGGTGGTCCGGCATGGGTGTGCGGGCTGCGAGTGCTGCTTCGGCGTGAGGTAATAGGTGGGGAGGGGGTGCAAGGGTGGGAATTGGTGGACGAAGAGGGGAAGGGGTGAAGTGTGAGTGTAGGGGGGTTTGGTTGAATGAGAGGTTAGGTGGTTGATTTGATTGGGGACTTGCATTTGATATGCGACTGATGCGTGCCATTGGTTGGGTGAGTTGTGCGAGTCGGTGAAGGATATGTCACGTGATGTGTCAATGGATGAGGAAAAATTGTGGGTATTCTTGTGACTTGGTTATGGCCATTGTTTGATATTGAGGTACGTCTCACATTGAACACAGAAAGACTTTTAGCAATGGTGCCGTTGCCATCATAATTCATATCCAGACCGGCCCGACACACTACGCCTGCAAATTAACCCATATACAAGTCTTACCCCCTTCCAAAAAACCCATGAACGTGCTACCATGACCCAAAAGTGTACCGTAACTTTTCCCACGCTCTGCAATCCTCATACCAGACACAGGCAACAGAACTACACTGTGACTGTTGTCAAGTATCCTCAAAACAAGTCCAACGCCATCAACCCATCTCTTCCACACCCTTAATCCTGCAATTCCACTGACGCACCACCAACCTCGCCAGCATTCCCTACACGATCCTGCATTTCCACTGACGAACCACCACCCTCCTCATCAGTCTGATCCATCCACCTCTCCACCTTCGTAAACAACTCCCCTCTCACCGTCCGATTCGCCTCCATAAGCGCCTGCATCTGCTCCTCCTGCGTCCAATGCCCCGGATAATGTAACACCTGTTCAAAATCATACTGTGCCTTGTCTTCCTCGCCCTGGTACTGGCCGATATTCGGGATATTGGGGAACCCCACAGTGCGCTGTTGCTGCTGCTGCTGTTGGGTGTACACACGAGATGCTAGTAGTTCAGAGACTACGCTTGCGGCGGCTTGTTGTGAGCTAGACCGGAAGAGAGGGTGGGTCTGTTGTGGAATAGGGTTGTAAGGGTTGTTGAAGGTGTGGATACCGAGGTTCGCTAGGTTTTGCTGTGGGTAAGGGGGTGTAGGCATTTGTGTGATGCCCATGCCTCTATATGGGAGGTTGGTCTGTACGTTTGAGAAGGTCATGGTAGTGGAGTGCGTCTGCTGAAGTTGGAAGTGGGTTGACATGGTCTCAGGTGGTGGCGGCATCTGTGCCTGTTGACTTGATCCAGGTTGCTGAGGTGACTGAGGCACATCCATAGGTTTTTGGATAGACTCCACCTTGGATTGCCTTTGCATTCTACCATCAGCAATTTTCTTGCGGCGTGCTTGCTCTGTGGCACGAACCATAGTGGCATACCGGGGGACGGCGTGGGTGTCGAGGTGGGTGACCGTAATCTCAGTCCTCCCGATGTGATTCAAAATTATGTGAATGTCGTCTGGGAACATGAACTCAGTAGTGGTTCCGTCTTTACCAGGCTTGCCGTTCTGCATCGCGTAGTCGAGCGCACGTGTGAGATCTCCAGCATCATAGCCTTGAGGCAGCTTCTTCAGTCCGACTGCAAGATCTTTGAATGGAATAGATGCTGGTGCTACATATCCAATTTTCGTTGCTGCTTCAGGAATGACGTTTTCAATAGACATCACGGTCGCGTCCCAATCTTCTGGTACCTTATGATTGCGTCTTAACCATGAGGGCACAATCTTCCGCATAGCCTTACGATATGAGTCGGCAATGTAGTCACGAGCGCGCTCTATTTCCTCGCCTGTGTTAAGCTCGAGTTTACGGTACTCTTCCATGATCGTGATGTGGATGTTGGACATGAGGCCGTTGTTCAAGAAGCGCATCAAGATTTGGGGATTGCGAAACCAATGAGGGAGTAGAACAAGGATTTCTACCATGGTTGCATTGATAGTTCCTCTTGTCGGAAAGATGTACTCATGATGCGGCATGTCGAGCATGAAATGTGCGCGCAGCTTTCCTGTGGATATGCCATTGTGCGTCTTTGACTCGGTGGCAGTAGGAACCGTGGGGTCATGGGAATGATCAAGAGGACTTGCCACTAAAACTTTCTGTGATGTATCGTTGTTCGACTGAATATCGCAATCCATCTTTTGAGGTGCGGTCGGTGGGCTACCAGTGGGTGTCTTCAATGCGTCGGGGGAGGCTGACCCTTCTGGGGCTGGCCCTTTGCTGATATGCGGATCGAGCAGAGGATCTAAAGAGACAAACATGTCTTGGAAGTTGGTTTGGTTCGGCTCATCGTTGCTGTACAGCTGTGCAGATGTCATATCAGAAAAGAATAAAGGGTTGAAATCGTTCATGGCTATTCTTTGATATCTTGAAATGTGTTGGAAGTTGCTGGTTGATTTTGCAACACAGGTTATGGATAACTAAGGCAAGAGGACAGGAGCGAGCTATTTCTATGAGCAGCAGAGGAAAGTCCGGGGAGGTGAATTAGGCCAGTGTAAGTGAAAATGTCATCATGAGCTTTGACCCAGTAACAAACATGAGAGTGAATGGTTATGATAGGCAGTGACTCTTACTGCTCGAAGTTTCCACTCACTGCTATCACTCGTTAATCTTCACATCTTAGACATGAATGCCATTTACCCGATGTATGCAAGTGAGAGGCTTCAATGAAAATGTTTGCAAGTTCGTGAAAGAGGAAACGGGACTTAACTACAGACTTTCATTCCAAGCCCGACTACATACATTTCGCTCATTTACAGAGACAAATGTGAACAGTCTTGTGACCTATGGCTGCCATGAATGATCCCAGGTGTGACCCATCTCATGAGAGGAACCGGAAAATCCCGCATGTCCGACAGAGTCATATCTCCACGGGCGCTTTTCATATGATATGCCATCTCCGGTAAGATCGACCACATCCGCATTTATTGCCGCCTGCTTCACCTCTCTGCGCTTTTCCTCTTGTTGCTCAGTCCTTAGTATCATCGTACGCCTTTCCATCCTGACCTGCTTCTTTTGTATTACCAGCCGTTGTGCAGTGGTGCCGTTCGGTTCGTGTTGGCGATCCCAGTGATTGAGGTAGACACGCTTGGCGTTGCGAGGATGTGTTCGAAGATTGATTTGTACAGGCTGATTGAGCAGCGCCAACGGCCTTCTAGGACCGAATGGTCTAGGCTCAGTTTCCCACTCGTCATGCCATGTTTTACTGATAGCCTTATCGTCCCTCGTTGTGATTTGTGCACCCATCCCAATATCAGCGGGACGGCTGGTAATCAGTGGCTGCTGAGCATGTCTGAGTTGTGATATTTGCATTTCGTGTGACACATTTGGTGGGTAGGGTCCAGTGCGGTAGTGTGCAGGCGGAGCGAGTTGCTGATAGATAGATGCTGTAAGTGCTCTTTTTGAATTTTGTGTCATTTGGAGCTCGTCGAACCGCTTATTCGTTTTCTTTGTTCAAGATTGTACGTGGAAGGCGAAGTTCGTCGTCAGTCGTAATCAGTCGTCGTGTGGTGTTACGTTGGGCCTTGAGAGTTGTAAACTAAGATGCAACTTCAGTAGAGCGTTGTCGTAGTTTTCTGCCATGCAGTTCAGTCCTAAGATTTCGCTTGTGAGTTCCTGATTGCGTAGCCGGTGAGGTGAAACTCTGGTATTGTAGGAGCAGACAAACAAACCACTCCCACAATGGTGGCCCGTTTCATAGTGATATGAGGTCAATGAGAGGCGATGAGATTAAAGACAAACGAGGCGATTGATGTATTGCGTGACAAAGGAGTCGTTTTCCACTCTGCGCTCGATGGTGGTGGAGAAAAGTTCGCATGACTGTTTCGGAAAACGCATCATGACCGAAGTTCCCCATGGTTTGGAGGGTGCAGGTGCGGTAAAGGGGTGCTGGCGAACGCTACCCACCAATCAGGCACCGCTGGTTTCTTCGGCAGGAGCCGGGCGACAGAGGTACCAAGTTTGCGATAGGAGCACATGCCCGCATAACACGCAATAGAAGTTATCACTAGTGGTTGAGGAAAGCAAAGTGTGGAGATAACAAGAGCACAGGATGCGGCGGTACAGAACGGTAGGTTATGGGTCACGGATATGTGGCTACAAAGGCTGCAAGCAGAACCAGTAATAAACACATCGATGCCCAGGCTGTATGCCAGCAACGCTACATATGCAGACGAAACAGGTCCTAGTTAGTCCCTGTGGTCGATCAATGGAGTCCGGGCACGTGACGACACGAAGTGACCTGATCCCACCATGTCCAAAAAAGCTATGTCTCGCGATCGATCAGCGCTATTGATCTTAAACAACGGCTCAGTTTCGTGTTCCGGATTCATGAGGGGAAATCTCGGGCACGTGTAGAGTGATTGTTTGTTGCACGGTCAAACGGTGAGTTCAATCGACTTGAGCTGATCCAAGATGCACGTCTTATCAATACTACTAAATTGAACTAATGTCTAAACTTTCAACATGCTGTCTTTTGTTTTAAACTTGAAGATCCCAGTCCGCACTGAGAGCATTACCGCACATGAAGAGTGCAGAGAGTCGGGATGCAAGGTGGATGATGTGCAATGTGCTATAATATGCTGAAATCATTGAGAAAATTTCGGTTATCAGTCTGGCATTCTTCCATTCCAAGTCTTTTCTGGAGATTGTGCTGTGCTGCTAAATGACATGTCGGGTATCGCACTACAGACAGCCAAGCAGCGGGTATCATATTTGATTGTTGGTATCACCCCGGATGGAAAACCCGGACAATGCCATATCTCTACTCATCATCAACTGTCGTTCGTCGCTTTGTTTTGGAGCCTTTGGGTCGGCCGCAGTAGCTCTTAAGAGTGCGTGGAACTAAACCACCCCGTGGAAATGGCATCTTTTCCGCATAATGTTTTGTTGTGCCCTTAGGTCGGCCTCTGGGCTTGTATGTAGCTTCTTTTTCGGCCTGAAGGGTTGATTTATTCTTGGAACCCTTTGGACGGCCTCTGGGCCTCGGGCCAACTGTTTCAATAGCTTCAACAAGTGGCTTGTTCTTGGAACCTTTTGGGCGTCCTGGACGCCGTTTCCCCATATCAACAACTTTAACAACTTTGGCGACTTTGGCAGGTTCGTCGGCTGGGATTTGTCGCATGAGGCCAAGCGTCGCCTGATCCAGCTCCTTTCTTTCTGGAAAGATAGGTGAGCCCATCCATGTCAACTGAATGTCCCTCCTCGTGCCGGCATTCTGAAACTTGGCCACGCGCTTCCTCGCTGTGCCAGATTCATCTTGCTCGGTCTCGTGCTCGGCGTCGGGTAATAGGATCCGTGGCGTGTGCCTCACCGTAACACCCACGCCTTCCAACCCCCGATCACACGCCGCGCGATTCCAGACAAACTGCTGTATTAAACCTTGCTGAGAGATCAAGACGAAGCCCATGGGCCAATGGCTGTGGCCCACAGCCTCCAACACCCCTCTGGTGGCCTTCTTTGTCGTTACCAGTAATCCAAGCACGTCCTTCTTGGTCCAATCAGGCGGTATGCCAGAAAAGGAGCCCTCGAGTTCGCGGATATGACTGGGGTTTACCGAAATCTTGCGCGCTTTGCACTGGATGATGACTGGCAGCGGCTCCCTCAATGGGGCCAAGACCCAATGGCCGATGAGATCAATGCCCGCATCCGAAGTGCGTCCTATGCGTAGCAGCGAAAACCCTAGGCGCATGAGGGCCAGCGCGCTTGTGTACTCGTAGTGTGTGCCAATGAAGACGGTGTTATCCGATGCTAGATTGATGCGCTTTGCATACTCGAGGAAGGTGGGCAGTGAGTTATGGTGAGGAGAGCCAGGGGAAAGTACCATCTTGGGGAGGTCAACAGGCGCTGCATTATGGGCGGAAGTGGTTGCGATGCGGCGGGGGACGCGGTGCGGAGTTGCTCGGGGAAGCCATGCGAGTAGCGAAGAGTTTGTGGGCCATGTCGGGCGTAGGGAGGGTCGCATTACGGTATCCTAAAAGAACAGAGAGGGCGGAACATATTTACAGCCGATGGCAGTGGGTGAAGCGCAGGCCGGGTGTCGTGGGCGTGAGCGTGGGAATTACTGGCATGTCAGGTGGGCGCGGTGAGGATTGGCCCGTCTCCATAGTAATTTTGAGGGAGGCGCTAGTCGGCTAGCTGCGTCTTGGTGTGTAGATACATGCTATATGTATACCTGCACTACATCAACCCCACTCACCCGACTCTTTGACCTACTCCATACACTCCTGGAACAATGCGCGACATCTTGACCCAAATCCAGGATGAGCTGGACATGGTACTGCAATCCACGCAACAAAGAAACACAACACAGCCATGCTGATAGCCCCAGCTCCTCAATCAAATGGCAGCCGCTCTTCGCCAAATAAGAGAGAATGCGCCACCAAGTGTACCCCCAGGCCAACAGCGCCTCGATAGTTTTGCCGAATTGGAAGCCCGTGAAGCTGCGCAGCACAACACCGCAAACGATCCTTCCCAGCCACCATTTGCACCGCCCCCCAAACCCTCACCAGAGCAGTTTCAAGCAGATATCAAAGAGCTAGCACAGGACATTACGCTCAAAGAGCAGCAAATTGAAAAGTTGATCGCACATTTGCCAGGTCTAAACTGGAGTGAGAAGGAACAAGTAGAGAGAATGAAGGAACTAGAGAGGCAGCTGGAAGACCTGGAGGGCGATAGAGTCAAAGCAGTCAAAGAGAAGGAGATGCTGATGAAGATGGTCGAAGATAAGATTGCAGGTGTGGGGAGGGTCCGATGAGCCTGCTACCCGCCATGTTCTCCATTATGATTAAGAAGAAAAAAAAACCACGAGAGCCTCAGATAGCTTCTTTCTGCCTCGTTCGTCCCGGATCTCATGAAATTCCGGTGCCTCCAGTCCTGCATTACGCCCATCAATAGCCACATGAGGCATCAGAGTAAAAACGTCCTCCAAACCATCCGGATCAGCTTCACTTCGGAAAATCCCAGCCGACATTATATCCACCCAGCATCCCGATCCTCCCTGTACGTAAAATCCTCGCGATAGACGAAATTCCTCGGAACAATGATACAACCTCCCGGCGCATTCGCCTGGACCCTAACCATACCGCACTCTCGTAAGAAGAGACTATCCGATGCTGCTGCCGCTGCCGCGGCGGCAGCTTCCTTCTGCTGATAGATGGTAGCCTCCTCAACGATGCTCTTTCCTCGTTTCTCAATCTCACTCCTCCCGTCACCCTCTTCTTTCCCCTCATCCACCTCGATCTCAGCCTCGGCTCCCTTCCTGCTTTGCTTCGTAAAAACCCTCGCAACAAAACCCTCAAACCGCGACTCCGCCGGCTTCCCCATCGCTAAGCGCCGCGCCGCCCTTTCCTCCTTCGCACTCTGGTGGGTCCCGCTTTGTGGACTCTGTACTTGATGCATCTCGTGAGCGTTGCGATAACTCCTCTCGTCTATGTCGTCGAATAACCCGCTGGCCCCTCTATGCGATATCTTTCGCTGTCTCGTTGGCCGGGGAGGCAAGTCGTACTCGTCTATCGCTGCCATTCTTGTGTACTGCGACGCTCGGTGTCGCTGTTGAACATATGCTTGTGCGTGTACTTGTGGTTGTTGGGGGAACACAACACGGCGGGGATCCGAAGGAAACGCCATAGCCACTGTTGAGGCCATTGATTTTTGAAAAAATAGTATATTTGAAAATAAAAAAAAAGCAAAAGGGTTCGTTTGTTGAGATTATGCTCAGATGCGAAAAGGTACCTGACCGTTGACTTGCTGCTTTTTTGAGAGGGGGGGGATACACCACGCTACATACTGTCAAAAAAACGCCAGATGACCTGTCGGGAAATGAAATGGCTTGCCTGTCAGAACTTAATCCACTCTCCCTCTCTCCAATTTTCGACATCTGCCATCACCAACCTGCTACCACCACCATACTGCAAGTACCGCGACGAAAAAGAAAAATCTCCGGATTAGCACCGTGATACGACACAAACCATCGGCTTTCCAAACTATCCACATGTCCCCCTTGCTCCCTCACCATATTCCCCTCTCCCCTTCCCTTTCCTTGCCAAACAACTCCCTTCCTTGCGCCCCCATTTCCCCACCCCAAGACGGGGGCGAAAGCTTATTCCCACCTCCCCGGCGTGCGTGCTTCACGTTTCCCTCTGTTTCACACACCTACCATCTTTCGTTTCGTTTCAACCGTGACATCCCCCCCACACTTGTCGATCACCGAGCAACCCGCACATCACCATCTCTCTAGCCTTTTTATCCCGTCTTACGCGCTATATCAACCCCCTTTCGGCGTTCACGGCAAAAGGGTAAAATACATAATGTCGATCACTCTTTTTGTTTTCTTGATTTCCCACCCCCCCATGAACAGCCGAATGACAGACGGCGTTATTTTATTTTCGCGCGCTCCGGCCATACTTTACACACATCCCGTAAGCATGACTGCATTTGGGGAATAAAGGGGGGGAGGGAAAGGGAAATTGAGGTTTATTTGCTGGCGGCGTTCGGCAGTAGTGGTGGTGCTTGGAAAAAAAAGATAAGAGTGATGTTGAGACTGCCGGGTTCCGAAAGGGGATGGGGGAAAAGAGAGTTTGCGGGAGTGTCGTTGCGCTGTCGGGCTAGAGTGACAGCGACAGTGGCGGGACGTGTTTGACTCGCCTTTCCCTTCTTGCCTTTTTCTTCTTCTTTTTCTCTTCTAGAGCGAAGCAAGCGTGGCTCTGTGTTTTCCTTTTTGTATGGTTTTTTGAAGTAGCCGCTAGGGAAATATTGGGGTTAACGTGAGTTGGCAAAGACCTCTATAATCCCAAAGCAGACCAGGAGATCTCGGGTAGTGATGCTATTCCGGGGTACAATACAAACAAACATAAGAAAAGCCACCAAACACCATAAATACAGAGCTTCAAGCCACTGATATGGATACACAGGTACTAACAACAGGGGCGCCAGCCACATGCTTAGCCCCGTTTGAATCGCATCAGGTTCTAAAAATACATGTATGCAAATGTACATCAACTCCAAAGTCTAGACTGACGCAGTTTCCTCAAGACAAGCCAAATCTCGACTTGAGCCTCAGTTTGACTGCACAACTAATAATCAAATCTTTCCGGAAGCACCAGTGGCGCAACCAAGGTCCAGGTGTAGATGCCGTAGCACACCCATGCGCTGATAATCTTAGCCCAACTAGCCCAGTAGGTGCGACCGACGGGTACAAAGCTGCCAGATACGTCCTTCTCGTCAAAGTTGGTAGTGAGTAAAGTAGCGACCCAGGTTGTGCTGAGGAAGAAGATGACATGGAACAGCGTGTAGTTGTACTGTGTCGCGTTGCGCTCATCATCACGTGGGTTCTTCTTGTTGCAGGGCCCTTCGTCCTCGTCGTCGCTGTCCTCGTCGTCAAGCGCAGAGGCGGGCAGGGAACCAGATTCTACGGCAGCGCGAAGTGCGGCCTGGCGCATTTCACGACGAGATTCGGGTTGCTGGGTAACGAGACCGTGTTCGTAGTCTTCGGTACCGACTTGGGCATATCCGTTTCCGTGAGGGTTACCTTGGGCGCCAAGAGCCAGGCCGTATGTCGCTGCACGAGTGGTGGTGTATGCGACAGTAACGAAGGTAACAATTGCACCAATGATGATGGTCGCCTTACGGGTACCGCGAGCACGGATCAATGGGTTGCACTGATGATCATCGGGCTCCATTCCCACAGCAGACATGGTGAGGTATGTGCAGTAAATGGCTACAATGGCAGATTGGGCGAGACCAGCGCGCGGGTTTACGTCCTGTACCGCAGGGTGAATAGAAGCAACGGAAGAGATCAAGAGCAAGATGAGGTTGATCTGTAAATGTTAGTCATATCCTGTGCTGGCGCAAAACTCGACCTACCGTAATGGCTGCCTGGTTCATGCCGCATCCGCTCTTAGCAAAGTAAATATACATGACAATCGTCATGGCAAATGAAGCAAGATACATGAACAAGGCGCTACCGACAAGCATGCCAGTCCAGACACGTGAATCGGTAGTCTCAATCTTTTCCTGGCAATACTCGGCCCAGTTATGCGCCAAGTCCACAAGCAGGATCAGTCCAATGAGGAGGAACAGGCATGCGCCAACCATGGCAAAGTAGTTTCCCCACACAATAAAGAACGAGTTGGGAACGAAGAAGGTCAGAACAATCATGCCGATCCAGCCAAAAATCTTGGGCAGCCAAAAGCCGTTTTGTATAGTTGCGCGCGGGTCCTTTGAAGTCTGTACTCCGATGAGCATTAGGGCCATGATGACGTGGAAGAAGCCGAGAGCAAAGTTGATGCGCTGCACCGCAACGTAGCCGTAGCATTGTTCTCCAAGACATTTGATGTCGACATAATCAAGGGTAAGGTGTGCCAGCTTCTTCATGGCCCAGTCGGTGAGCATGATCCACGAAACAATCGAGTTGACGAGCAGGATGAGCGCGTATGCAATACGGGTGGCAATGCTGCAGACTGTCAGTATACACATCAGCGCATGCGTCTGTACACCCACCTGTTGCCACATTTTCCTCCACAAGAGCCCATGACGGCGCTACATGTCGCAGCGCCACAGCAGGAGGCGGCGAGGCTCCAGACCTGGTGATGTTAGCAGGGCGCGCAAACGTGATGGAGCACGCGACATACGGTGCTCATGGCCGGCATGACCAAGAAGGGAACAGATAGTAAGGCGCCCATGGTGGTGATGGTCGCTGGAGTCGCGTATGGAGGTGGGTGGGTGGTGGAGAATCTGGAGAACAGGCACGAGGGCGAGGCCGGTGACGTTCCTGTCCAGCTGCGGCTAGTACTGCGCCAAGCCGTGACAGCCCATCTTATCTCCGACGCCCATTGCTGCATCCGGCCTCAACACTCGCTCACACCCCTCGGTTCAGTTTCCCAAGGCTTGCCCGGCTTGCTTCGTTGAAGAGTCGTGTAGGCTGCGATCTCCGTCATTCTTTTCGTGCACCTTATCTTCGTCTGCATACTTATCTTTCCCGCGCCCCTTGTTCGCCTCGGCCTATCAAGTGCCGACTATCACTATTGCGCAACTCACGATATCGCGCATTTGATGACCCGCGCGCTGCAATAACACCTTCTCTCCACTGGCCAAGATGGTCGCCGATACAATGCCTCCCACACACAAGAAGACGCGCATCGTGTCCGTCGTCGCTGCTACTTTGATTGCCCTTGCCTGTGGCACAAACGTACGTCTCCATCTCCAAGGGCGGCCGGGATGCTAACACCCCTCAGTATGCCTACTCAGCATGGGCACCGCAGTTCGCCGATAAGCTTAAGCTCTCTGCTACTCAGAGTAACATTATCGTACGCTCTCCTCCCTCCGACAGTCGACGTATATCCCTCCTTACAATCTTTAGGGAACTGCCGCCAATCTGGGCATGTATGCGGCCGGCATACCCATGGGCATGATAACGGATCGGAAGAGCCCAAGACTTGCTGCCATCATCGGCATGTTTGCGCTCTTTGTGGGATACTACCCCATCAAACTGGGTATGATACCTCGACTTTGGTTGTCAAGGTTGTGTCTGACTGTTGCCAGCATACGATGGAGGCCCCGGCTACATGAGTGTGGCCTTGATATCCTTTTGTTCTTTCTTGAGCGGTGTGGGCAGCTGTGCTGCTTTTCAGGCTGCCTTGAAGACTGGTTCGCTCCCCGTTATCTCCCCACGAATTCATATTGACCGTTGTCAGCTACTCTCAACTGGCCAACTCACCGTGGATCGGCGACGGCATGTCCGCTGGCTGCTTTTGGCCTTAGTGCTTTCTTTTACACGCTCATCGCCGGCATCGCGTTCCCGGGAAACACATCCGGCCTACTTACGATGTTATCTTTTGCAACTTCGAGTCTCGTGCTAGTATCAATACCCTTCCTTATCGTCGTCGATCATAAGGCTGGCACTGGCTACGCAGTGATACCCACTAGCGAGCGTACACGACGTGACTCAAATGTGCTTCATACGACAAAGTCTAGCACTAGCACCAAGTTCAAGTCCTCCGCTCTACCGCAACAGGAGACCAGTAAGCACCCTATTTCTTATCTATCCACGTCCTTTTTTTTCCTGTCACTTGCCAACCACTTCTAGCAGCCGAGGAAGAACAAGACGGCCCCTCTACAGAAGTATCGTCGCTTCTGTCATCTCTTCCTGGCGACATTGTCGACGATGATTCCGAAGCCGTAAGCAAGAAGTCGGCTCACTCTTCAACAGACGTGACTGGACTGGCTCTGCTACGTAGACCGGAGTTTTGGCAACTCTGGGTTCTCATGGGTCTTTTGTCGGGTGTTGGCCTCATGACCATCAAGTATGTTCAATTGTACCTGGGCACTAAATCACCACTGACTTGTTTAGCAACATTGGCCATGATGTGCAAGCACTCTGGAAATTCTGGGATCAAAAGGTTACTGATGATTTCCTCGCTCACCGCCAGCTGTGGCACGTCTCTTTGATTTCGCTTTGCTCCTTCCTGGGACGACTTTCGTCTGGTATTGGTTCCGATCTTATCGTGAAGCGTTTGAACCACTCGCGCTTCTGGTGCGCTGCAATTTCGGCCGCGATTTTTGCCCTTGCACAAGGCGCTGCGATCCGTGTTGAGGATCCACACTACCTATGGGCTGTTTCCGGACTTTCTGGTCTCGCATATGGAGTCTTGTTTGGTGTTTTCCCTGTGCTGGTTGTTGACGCTTTCGGCCCGGATGGTTTCGCTGTCAATTGGGGATTCATGACTCTGGCACCCGTCGTCAGCGGCAACGTGTTCAATCTGTTCTATGGTACGGTCTACGACTCCAACTCGATAGTGGAGCCCGATGGCCAGCGCGGTTGCGAGGTGGGACTTTCGTGTTACCGCACCGCATACTACGTCACCCTCACCTCGAGCGTGTTGGGCATCTTTGCCTGTTTCTGGGGTATCTACGGCGAACACTCGAGGAAGATGCGGGAATTGGAGGAACATGAGGGCCACCGGGATGTGTGATTGTCGGAATCTCTGTCGACCCAACACGTGCATATCCCCCCTTAGATTTAGTAGATTTAGAGTTAGATTTTAGAACGCCTACGCGAGGGCTACGTACCTGCCAGCAAACTAGCTGCAATAGCGCCTATTCGCGCTTTCGGACCTCGAGAGCGTATGAAACGCTGGCCGTGATATCCGAGTAAGCGCAGAGTATGTGAATGGCTGGACAGGATCGCAAGAGGGCTAGGTTGTGAATATGACATAACTCGAGTGTTGGTCCCTATTTGGTCATCAAGTCTCGAACATTGGATAACTACATGAATAATGTGTATGTACATAGTTATGCATTGACCAGGGTGGCGTGGTACCAAGAAAGATGTGCGTCTTTTTTCTTCTTCCATATTCTATGAGAGACTAACATGCAAGTTCTGACATGCCAAATGCGCAACATATATGGCTTTAAATCCACCACGTACTATATTAGATAAATGCCAGAGACGTGATTGAGGCGGGCCAGCCAATTGCGGGGCGATGAGCTTCATGTCGGGCGAGATTAGCGCGAATGGCACGCGACCCCGCCAACGCCGCCCGGAGCCCTGCATATCATCCGTCCTGCGGCTGTGCAAGTGGCGACGACGGCCTGACAACCGCCCGACTGCTGTCCCCTGTACTTCGAGTCCTCCTCTTCTTCCACTCACATCCCTCTGGTGGAGCTATAAAACACATCATCCCGACATCGACGCTCCTTCATTCATTGCTTCCTCCAAAGATCTGTTCCGTCCAGCAGCACCCGCTGTCCGGGTAGCCTCGCGAAGATGCCTGCGCCACTAGCCAAAGGTGAGTTACTTATGAGCACAGCTCTCCACTTAATGCACGCCTAACTTCGTGTTCTCCGTCTGGGCTCACGATGGTATTCCCCATTCTCCATTCCCCGTGTTTTTTCCTGTCTGTTCCCTAGTCTTCTGCCAACCTGCTTGCAGGCACCGGCCCACGCTCAGCTCCTCCCTGCCATGGAGCTACCACCCCACCATATCGTCCTAACCACCCCTTGACATCAGGCCTTATAATCGCCGCATCCGTTATTGTCGCTGCCGGAATCGCCATTTACGAGTCGCCCCAGGTTCGACAATGGGCTGATCAGACGCGCCGTAAGATTGCCCTTGCGCTGCATAATCTCGGCGATGACATTCAGCCTCGCCGCCCCAGCGAAACGTCAGATGATTTCGAGGAAAGGAAGCGGAGGAGAGAGGAGCTGGTTCGGAGAAATCGGAACGAGCTGATTAGAAGAGCAAGAGAAGAGGGAATTGCCGTGGATCTCGACGAGTTGGCCAGGATTGGGGCCGAGACTGCTGAGGTTGCCGCGCAGAGATCGAGGGCGGATCGCACAAAGAGCTTCGACGACATGGTTGGCAGCGACGGTACTCTCAAGGACAAGGCAAACACGACTGGCACGGATTCTGCAAAGGGCGACATCAGGAAACGCGGCGTGGCCGGCTTTGCCGCCGGCTCAGCTGCGGCGGCTGTTCTCGCAAACCCATTCGACGATGACGCAACTCTCTTGGACAACGACCACCACAACGAAACACTTTCCCCCTCCACCCAAGCTGACACCCGCGAAAGCTCTGCAACCGTCCAACCCGATACTGCCTCCACTCCAGCCGCCGCTACTCTTGTCGACCTAACCCCCACCCCTGACGTCCCATCTTCACCCGCCCAACCCCAAGCCGACGAAGCAGACCAAGCCGCCCAATCCTTCTACTCCATCACATCCTCCACCTCACCCCTCGCAGAACCTCTCGCAGAACCCCGTCCCTCATCCCCCTCCCACCTCTCCACCGGCACCCTAACCCCTCGCTCTGAGCGCTCCATGACCCTCGCCTCCGCCTCCGCCGCCTCCATCCGCGCCGACGACATTGGCATCCTCAGCATGCAAAACGACTCTGATCACGATGCCCGCTCTGAAATCTTCTCCGAGGGCGGCTTCACAGATGCTTTTTCAGAAGGCGGCTTTAGTGAGTTTGACTCTGAGAACCGACCTGGTATCATGACGCCGAGCGAGTGGTCGCATATCGGCAGTGATGACGAGAGTGAGTGGGGGAATGGATACGTTAGTCAGGTGCACCAGTGAAGGGTGTGACTTCTTTCTCTTTTTTTTTCTCACTTTGGATATCAAAATGATATGGGGAGCACTCATGGTGTTCTTGAGTTTTTCCTTTCGTCGTTTTCTTTGTCTCGTTTTCTTGGATTTCGGGGTTTCATTGGCAGATTGGGAAGGGAATGGGTACATGTATCACGGCGTTTTCTCATATTTTTTTAAAGGAAGGTGACAACTGCATACCTCTTTTCTTATTTTCTTCTTTGTATAAGTAGAAAGGAAATATAAGTTTCTACTCTTCACTGCTATTTTTTTTAAAAAAAACTAAACGTCTTCTGTGTTATTGCGGATGTTTGAGGATGCGGATTGATATGTTGGTTGGATCAAAACTGTCCGTCCCCCTACGTACCACATACAGTACAACCACGCTATTGTTGAGGAGCAGTTGGGATTATGTTATGAGAAGGCCCGAGGGGTATTCGGACGGGGATATAATAGGAAGTACATAAGAGGGAACAACAACAATAACCATAGATAGACAACCAACTTTCAGGACAAAAGACCCTTCAGGCCTGAACAATACAATCATTTTATGCATCGAGCACCTGCGCAGATGGAGGTGAAAAATGCTCCACGACACTACAAAAGTAAGACTATGTACATAATACTACCTAGATATAGCATGTGTACGTAAAAAAATAATATCTACGTCTACATGCAAGAGTCCTCAAGTGTTTTCCTACGTGCCAAGTACAATGAGTATAAGGTGTAGCAATGTATGGGTAGAAAAAGGACAGAAACAAAACAAAACAAGAGACTGGTCAGTCTCATTCTTGAGCTTTCTTGAGCTTTCTTACGAAAGACGCCGAGAATGTGATTAAGCTCTAGAATAAAACTCGCCAGTCTCTTTGTATGTAGGAGTTCGCCACATGAGCTAGTTTATTTTAGTTCCCCGAGCGCACGCTACGTCTAGATGGATAACTACCAGCCTAGATAAGGTGATGGGTAGGCAATGTGGATTGTAGACAGCGTCCAAAGTACGGTCGTTCTCGATGAAGAAAATTCAAGCTTCGTTAGTGATAAGCTGCGAACATTCTCACTACTAATAGGGAAACATGGTTGAGAAGAAATCAGCAGTGGCTGAAGGAGCAAGGGGTGTTGATGTTGTTGGGGGGGAAATATTTGACTTTTGATCACGGTGCTGGGATAAGAAAGGTTGGAAATGAAACTCATATCCAACCTTCCTATGGTGCAAGGTATGTGAGTGGGAAATACATATGTTGGTAGTAGCATTGATATGGTCTGGCTGCGAGAAGGGGAAATTGGCTGGGTAATTGAGATTTCTCCTGATCAGACACTATATTGCATAAGTGGGAGAGCTGATATGGGGCTGATAACTGATTCATTTGTTTGGGGGTATCGTAGGTACATGAGATGAGATATCTGGGGGATGCAGTGGGTATAATGGGTGGAAATGTAGAACGCAGTACATGTGATAGAGAACGCAAGACATATGATGGGGGAATACTGGATATGCTTGAATCGACCGAGATTTGGGATTGAACTAAATATGACTGGGCTGGGGCTGATGGGATGAAAAATCAGGAAAGACCGAAGGCAGAATATGAAAGAAGCAGATGTGATGAGCAAGGTTGAGTTAGCTTCCCGTGAGATATGGTGAATCCGAGGGCGTAGTCGTCAATGTATGCCGGGGCATGCATTAGCTGCGTCTCTCAAAGCTCAGACCAGATCGTATGAACGGCACTCATTGAGAGCAGCGGGCGTGCTTTAGAGCACTCAGAAACCTTCGTCTTCTTGTTTTTATCCTGAATGACCGCCTCATCATCAGTACGCTGGCGCTTGGTGTTGGAACCTTCACTCTGGGCAGCAATTGCAGAGGCTGAAAACAACTCCGGGAGCCAAATCTCCTTTTTCCAACTCCAGACCCAAGGCTGACCACTGTTTTCGAAACTTCGAATCGGATGGCCAGGGTCAGTCATGTGTAATACCTTGCCATCCCAAGGACAAACACCCTCGATTCTTGACTTGGGAATGCCGCCGCAACAGAGCCACTCGTAGTCGTGTCCTTTTGCGCAGATCACATCTCTGGTCTTGTTGAATGTGGGCCCCGCCACCTTGAGGTTCGACATGCGAAGTTCCGTAATGGACAACCACATATCCGCGCCGGATTTCTTCAACTGCTCAGGTGTGATAGTACGGCCGTATTGCTCCATTGCTTTCTTATGGATCCATACGGGAATGTCGACTTGTCGAGAGTAACTTTTGATTTTCACGCTTTCTCCAAGCACGTAAGTTTGGGTGAAAACTTTGACAGTTGTTTCACACTCTGCGCGTATAGTGGCAGGAATGAGGCCCTTAGTGTGTATCTTGGCGACGCTTACACGCTGTCCGATGCGCTGACTTCTATCGTAATGGAAATTTGCCCGTCTCTTTGCATGGTCTTGGAATGTGTTAGTTTGGGCTTACCTGAGATAGACGCTTGAGCATGATACTTACCGATACCGTTGAAAACCGATATATATGCAGATGGGATTTTCTTTTGATTCCATACGAGGTGCCTCTCGATTTCTTCCAGAAACATGTTTTGGTCAAGAGAGAAAACCGCAACAGCCTGGAAGGCGTTGTGATCATCCATCTTTAGATCCTTCCTCTTGCGATGCTTCACGTGAGTGTCAACAGTCACATAGCGACTTAGAGTGGCCGAAGTTTCGTAGAAGGTCCGGTAGAAATCTTTTGGCAACAAGCTGCACTGGACACGCATGTTTTCGTCTTGAGAGTCGAATGTGCTACGTTTGGTCAGTATTTTCGGGATACAATGTAAGATTTTGAGACGAACATATCAATGGTGCCCAAGAACCGAGATTTGACTTCTCTTCGCTGGTTCTCCGCTAGATCACCCGTGAAGTAAGAATCTTGTTCTTCTTCATCATCATCATCATCGTCGTCATCATCAGGAGTTGGTTGGTTGGAGGCAGTGTGCGCCGCTGGCTGAGAATCATCTATAAGTTGTGAAGCCTCTGATTCAGCCTCCAAGTCAGAGACATCTTGTCCATGGATTGGGCTTGCGCATGTTGCTTCCGAGACCGGTGTCGAAGTCTCCTCAAGCGTATTTGTATGCGCAGGGGATGCGGACTTGGGCAAGTCCATGCTGGAGGTAGGTAATGACAAGGATAGACTATGGATGGATATGAAATAGTATCAAGTGGAGAAGAGGATGAAAGGATGCTCCCTCAGTTTGATGGTTTATATACCCAGAGGGAAGATTGGTACCGTACTAGAGGGGCTCTAGAAGTGAGAGCCTGAGGTAAAATCAGAGTGTGTATAGGTCGAGAAGTGAGAGAAGAACAGGCTAATATCAGAACTTTCATGGAGAGATATATGGGGATTTTTTATTTCAAAATCACTAGTAAGAGTTGCAAACTCTCCACTGATACTGAATTTCGAACTCGGATGGGCGTCATGATCTTGGAAGAGAGAGAATATAACCCTGAATAATGGCCAATAGTGCATGACGCCGAAGAGATTATTCTCAATAAAATCATTTGGTATAACCATTACAGACACGATTACCGGGGCACGGCGTTGTGCAAGTGTATATGTATCTCTTGAATGGATAGGTGATAAGAGTGGGGGTGTGAGTGCTCCAATTCGACTACGTACTTGGAAACAAAACGGTGATACTCGAAACATCATGCAAATATCACTTTCTGAGTAAGTTTGCTTTTATCTGACTCTGGCAAGATGTTATGTTATGAAGTGGGGCAGGTCGTTAGACGTAATATGCAGTCTCACCGCCAAGCACTACGCGTGTCTGATTGGTGGCCGCAACCGCGTCTCAGCGAGCTGTCACTTGCGACACGCAACTCACAACCGCTCCACGGGGGCATTTCCAGATTGAATGACCTTTCGAACCTCGCCACAGCTACAATGAGCTCGTCAATAGAGACGGAGATACTGAACAAATACAATCTCACGACGCTGTACCCTGCGGTATGGCCCGAGGAGAAGGATGCTGCCGATGAAGATGAGGAGTATGTCGACCCAGCGACCAAAGTCACCCAGAAACCCGTTCGCCGATCGCAGTCGCGCTTCTCTATACTAGAACCCAGCCCCCGATTTTCGCGGCAGATTCCCGGAGCAGAGCGGTCCAAGGATGGCGTGGAGACGCTGGTACAGAAGGATGAACAGGACCCGTTGGGCATGTATCCCAGTGTAGTGCAGGTGCTGCGAGCCAAGAACGTGCAGGTCGAGGATGATATCAAGCTGCGTATGTTTAAACAACATAGCAATACACATGGGGCATGTCTAATGGCCCACAGGCAACCGCTTCCTCTTGAGCTCCACTACCTTCTCGCCCTCCCTCTTCCTTTCCCAAGTCCACAATGAAGCCTCTACAGACGCCCTTCTCTCCGGTCTTGACTTCCTTTCTCGCTCTATTGAGAAGAAGTCAGCCTCGCTCAAGGTCCTTGTCGAGTCCAACTTTGACCGTTTTGTGGGCGCAAAGGCTACCATTGACCGCGTCTACAACGAGATGCGCGCCCAAGGAAAAGATCAGTCGGAATCGCTCAGTGCTCCACCACAAGGTCGCACAAGAAGCCGTTCCAGTTTCTCTGGTCGCAAGTCGAGCGCAAACCTCTCATCGGGCATGGTCGATGCTGTGCCCGCGGAAAAGAGGAAGAATGCCTTGGTCAAGGAGAGCGAATATGGTGTACAAGGCATCAAGGCCCCGCTGACCGAAGTCGCTGTCAAAGCAGAGGAAGTGTGGGGTCCTGCGCTGAACGGGCGAGAAAGAGAAGAGACACTCAAGTCCATTTTAGAATCTGTGGAGCACCATCGCGGCATGTTCGAAGTTGGGTCCGCTATAGAGGAGGCAATACGCCACAAAGACCACGAGACAATTGTAGAAGAATACAAGCGCGCGGGCAAGTATGCAGAGGAAGCCCGATACGTTGCGGAGCAAGCGACTTCTGCACAGACACCACTTACCGACTCCGAGATACACCAGGTCATTGTTACAGCAAGAATGTGGTCGGATGTGGAGCGACAGATTGAAAAGTTCAAGCGAGATTCGTGGAAACGCCTCACAGCGACGCACTTCACAAACCTGCAAACTGGAAGTGAGGAGACCAAGTCGGACGAGTACCTGAGCATCATTTCAATATTGCTCGAGTTGGGTGTAGAGGAAAATCCAATCTGGGCATGGCTCATCTCACGATATGAGCACCTCAAACTGCACATCAACTCTACCTGTCAGCGTTCAGTCGTTGAAATCGAGATCCTTCGCCGCCATTTGGTTCACGGTGAAAAGCCGAGCCTGCGTTTACTGCAAAAGCATTTGCGTTCGGTTCCGACTAGCAGCAATATCAGTGCTGAGCCATACAAGTTGGACACTCCCAAAGTGATCGAATTCTGGGAGCACGTGTATGCTTTGATGAACACACTTCTCTCTACAAAAGGCGGGTTGCTGGGGGAGCTTATCGAATACTGGGATATTGCCCAATCTTTCCTCTCTGGACGCGCGCAAAGGAATTTGCCCACAGGTCATCACGGCCAGTCATCTGTACATCATCGGCTGAGTAGCGAAAACAAGGCCGAGCTAGAGAGGGGTACTACGGAGCTCATTGGTATTCTCCGAGACCATCTGTTCTCATTCTTTTCAGACCCACCTATCGAGGATGTGTCACTACTCTTCTCGCCATTACCACCGACAACTCCTACACCGACAACTCCTGGAACACCAAGAAGCGGTATTCTGAGTCCCACCTCGGCAACCAGGTCACGATTTGACCTCAGCAAAGTACCACCACCATCACCCAGTCGAGGTGAAACATGGGAGAAGTATGCCTTCTGGCCTCCTCATTCCAATGCTCTATCTGGATCTCATTATCTCTCCAAGACCCTTGTTCTGATTGGCACTGCAGCCAATGAGTTGGCGTCATTACAAGTGCCAGAGCCTGGAGGCAGTGGGCGCATTGATGAGTCCTTGCGATTACTGCTGGGTGGAGTGCGTGAGCGCTCTGTGCAGGCTGTATGTGCAGCCTGGAATACTGATGCAGAGAAACTCAAAGTGCTTGAGGACTGGACCCGCCATGTTGACCGCAAGGATGTTACAAATCTGCCTCAGCGCTTCCTGGCAGTACAGAGTTTCCTGCTGAATAACCTTCAGAAGATACTCTATGTCGAGGCATCGAGCAAGACCAAGATTGATGTGGTTGTGCCGCCGAGCAACAAACTGCTGCAGATGGTTAGAAGCCAGTTCGTGACGAGCTTGTACAGAACACTGAGCGGTATGGTTGAATGTGCTGAAAGAGGCAGAAAGGCACTTGGCGACGAATTCGAGGTCAAGAGTGATGACCTTACCATTGACGAGCAGGAAGACCATACTGGAAACGAGTGGGGCAGAGTTGATGCCAACAAAAAGGTAGGAACCCTCAACTATTGCAAAGAACGTATTAGTCTAACAACCAATAGTCAATCCGACTCCTCCTGACCCTCGCCAACATGTCCGCCTTCCAATCAGAAATAACACCAACCCTTCTCAACCTTTTCGAAACCCTCTTCAGCGTCCAACTCACTGACGAAACAAACCGCATCCGCGACGTCCTCTCCCAACTCGACTCGCAACTCTTCCGCTCCTACACCAAGCCCCACGCCACAAAAATAAACTCGACAATTCAATCAGGCATCTTCTCTCCAGCCTGGGCTCCCCCTCCCGGCCCGAACCAAAAATCCGTCGCAGACCGCGACCCAAGCCCCTACGTCTTCTCGGTCCTCCTCGACCTCGTAATCGTGCACACCGAATCCAGCACCACCTCCGCACCCCTCACCCCACGCATCCTGCGCTCCCTCTTCGAATCCACCACCGCCTCCCTAATCCAAACATTTCAGTCCGACAACCTTCCCACCATCTCCCTCCCGCAACTCATGCAAGCAACCCTCGATGTGGAATTCATGGCGCAAACGCTCTCGGCGTATACGACAGAGCAGGCGTCGCAGATCCAGACGGATATTTATCAGGTCCTCGACCAGAAGACAGATAATGCGGCGAGAGTCAAGTTGCAGGATGAGTTGGGCAATTTGAGGACAGTGTTGAAGAGATTGAGGGAGGGGACGAAGGTCCAGTTTGCGTGTTTTAGGCGAGTTAAGAGGGCTAATACGGGGCAGATGGCTGGGTCGGGTGGAGGTGGAGGTGGGGAGGATGAGAGGGGCAGGCGGTAGGAAAGTTGATGTTTGTGGAGCTCGAGGGAGTGAGAGAGAAAGTTGGTTGGAGAAGGCTCTGTTGTACAGGTGCCTTGATCTGTTGTTTAGACTCATGTAGATATCTTGGTGAACTGATTGATTTCCACGCAGACAAGCCTTTGTCTCTTGTCACCATCACGATCCGTAAAAATATGTCATGAGTGTAAAGAGGCCTTGGTATTCCCACAATTCTATCGCTCTACAAAACATGTAGCCCCTCATATGAACCAAAAGAGGCGATTGTCCCGACTTAAAAAAACGAATAAAACAACGCCGCGAATGCATACTTCTATGTCACCTTATGCCACCTTGATTCATTCATCGTACAAAATGCTTATGCAAAAAAAAAAGAAGCTAATCTTACACATCCTCAGCACGTGACAGGGGATGCTCCTCAAAATACCGGAGAAGCGTCTGGTACAAGACGAGCATAGTACCAGACTGCACGCTCGTCCAGACCGCACGGGGTCCTACGCCTCTGAACCAGCCAGCCACGCCTTCAGTCTTGTATATTATCTTTAAACCCGTGACGACAGATGATGTGTCGAGCGTTGCTGCGCCATGTGCTTTGAGCGTCGTTGAGGGCGACGAGGTAGATATGGGTCTGCTTTGCGTTGTAGAGCGCGGGGCAACAGACTGTGTGAGTGGTGCATGTTTCGTTGTTGATGCTGGGGAAAGCGAGATTTTGGGTGCGGCTGGGGAGGCTGGAGAAGGACCGTTGTGCTGGGTTTGGATGCGAGTTTTGACTACGTCAAGAGGTGTGGTTATGACACCGGCCATTCCTCCTGCTGTTGCTGCGGTCGCAATTTCCAGGGGGAGTCCAATGTTGTTAGTACCCATGTACTTTTTTGCCCAGCCGCGCTCTTCTTCGTAAAAGGCGAATTGCAGTGCGGAAAAGGGCAAGTCGCGCCAAAGTGTTGCTTTGTAGCCGTGGAAAAGGGCGCTGTAACCTTCGGTTCGGGCGATTGTGCGCGCGGCGTCAATGGTAGAGCGATAATTGTAGCCGGAATTGAAGTAAGGGTTGTTATGTCGGCCTTGCAATTGAAGGCGGGTCTTGAGGACTTCCGACGGGACGTATGCGGGGGCTGCTGCGAGGTCGGCTAGGAGACCTGATAACATATTAGCATATTTCTTCTGAGTGTAGGTTAGGCATCAGTGTACCTGCTGAGAAATATGCGACTGATGGAGTGACGCCATAGTCGATCATAGTCCGCTTTGTCCATTCATATGCGCCAAAGAAGCACATGGTGCCAATGAACGATCCAAGAAAGGCAGGTTCAACACCGCCATACAATCCTCTTTTGAATCCCTCTTGCCGCCATATGGTGTAGTATGTATTACCCATGGATGTGTACTTTGGTGGCATATGCGGGTCGCCCTGTTGGCGCGTCTTTACAGTGTCGAGTGAGTGCATCAGCATGTCGCCTGTGGTGCCTCCTATGCCTCCTGCCAGCATTGCCTGTAAATGGTCAATTGGCATGCCTTCATGTTTGCCGGCTAAGCATCCTCACATGTAGGTATGGCGGCCGCGCTGCTTCGTCGTCTATCTCCTCCTCGTCAATCACTCTTCGCTTGGTATCCTCCATGGGCGGCGCCCTTGCTCGTGTTGTATTTGCGACATAGTCCCGGCTACTATCGGTGAGAGTACTGGTAGAGTCTCCGTTGGTGAAGAAGTTGGCCACGCGGGCAAGTACCATGAGCGCTTAGATGGCGGTGGTGCGCTGTGGGAAGAATTGTGAGTGATGTAGCGGGAATGCTGCAAATATAGAAGGCAGACGCAGGGAAGCAGGGCGATAAAAGCAAAAAGTGACGTTGCAGCCGATGCGGGCCTGCGATGATGCTGCTGTCTAGAAAATTTCGGCCAAGGCCGGGACTGCGCCACAGCGGCGCTACATGACCCCTTGCATGCACCGCCACAACGGAGCACAGGGACCTGATGAGGCCCTGATTAGCACAGATAAGAGGCCAGACTACGGAGGGAGCTGTCATGTATCGGATGCAGCACGAAACATGCACAACGTGGCCCTGCGCGTAACGACAATGCGCTGTCCTGCTGCAGATCAGGACAAAGGGCTTCAAGGCTGGGCCCTATAGCCGCCGACTTAGCGCCCATCTGACCCACGTGAGCCCCAGCCTTCGTGTTTACATCTCGAGCCTCGCGTACCACTAACTCTCTTCCCACCTGGTCAACACCACACCGCCCCCACCTTTTCTCGCACCCCATTCTCTTTTCGCCTCATTATTTATATCATTGTAATCGCCACGCGCACGCGACTCAGACTGTACCATTCACCATGTCTCACACTTGGCTGCAGAAGAAGCGCAAAGCCGACCTGATTGACCTTGCACAGAAGGCTAGACTCCCCGAGTAGGCTCAAATCGATCTTGCGCGTATGCCGCGAAACTAATACTCGCCCCGTAGTGCGGATGGTCTGTTGAAGGATGATTTGGTGGAATCGCTGGCAAACCATCTGAACTCCAATGAGACGCTGTATGCCAAACTCCCAGAATTCCGCGACTACTATGGTCGCAACGGATCGCCTGTGAAGCGCGAGCGCTCGTCGCCTACGGCACCTGTTACTGTGACCAAGACGACGCGCCGACGCACAATTATCAAGGAGCCTGCGTACGTCATACCCCAAGCACGCGACGCGTTGCGCGTTGAGACTGACACCTTCACAGTGAAGAAGAGCCTAAGCCTGAACGTACCCCGGTTGTGGAACGCACCCCAGCTGTAGAGCGCAGCACAGCTATAGAGCGCAGAAGTGCCTTTGAGAACAGCGCCGTAAAGTCGCGAACGCCTAAACCAGTTTCTCGACGCGTCTCTGAAATCGCTCCCCAAGTTGATATTCCCCCATCGCCTGCGCAACTAGCTGAAGTTGCAGACCAATCGCTTCAGATTGTAAAGACAAAGGCCACTGAAATTTGGGACAGGACCAGGATCGACGAGCTGAAGGAGTTTATTCGTGAAAACGCAAGCTCTGTTGCTACCATTCAGACGATAATCCTGCTCATTGAGGCTGTGGGACTCCAGTGGAACACGCTTGATACGACACCTCTGTTTGCTACGCCCGCTGCGCTCGCTTCATACTCCAACAGCCAGGAAATCAGAGGTCCTAACGGTTGGGCACTTCTGACGGCCGACTGGTGGGCGCCCGCAACCCTGTGGTCACTAACCAGCTGGGTCCTGCCGCTCTTCTTCTCATACTTCTTCAACCTGACTCTCCGTTCAAACACCTCCCGCAAATCAGATGATCGCCAGTATCCCGCTGATCCTCTCATCTTCAACATTGCACGGGCGATATTGGCTTACAGCGCGTACCGGGACACTACCAACACGTCTCTTGTCCCGAGGGCCTGGGGTCCTTTCTCCGAGTTTGCAGTAGCCCGCGTTGGAAACCACGTGCCTGGAGGATATTACGGTCTACAAATCAGCTCAATTGTCGGTATACTTGTCAGCTTGTACGATGCTGCGTTGAAGAAGTAAGCAATGATTAGCTCACGACCAAAACACGACCGAGATTGGAGAGATTGGATCTTCGATGCTCGCGTCCTCGATGGCGTTCGGGATTTGATACCTGGGATAGCAGCAGGCTGGATCTTTGGAACCGTTTGTTGAATTCATTTTATCATCATCAGCGATCATTCTTATCCTGTATGGTTTGTACTCCTATATGAAGACTTCAAATAAGCAAAGTCACACAAAGATCATTTCAGATTTGTGTAACATGAATAAATGTGGAGAGCATAGTGATGTAATTGTCCGTATGGAGAGTTAAGCTTTTAGGCCGCCTACACTCGCTTCAATGGCTCTAGCGTGGTGGCGCCGCACATGCGGGCCGTTTCGCTCTTACAATGGACGCTACGTTCTTACTGTACACCCACACTACTCTCACTTTGCCGGTCTAGCCCCGATCTATATCTCCAAGTATCTTCATTTACCCGAAAGAGCAATCTTACTCCAGCGTCTCACGTGATCGTACACTGAACTTCACTTTCCAAAATGGCTGCCAACTTTCTGCAAATGCTCGAAAATATGCAGCCGCGGTCTAAGCGGTGAGCACCAGTGGCCCAGATGGGCGGCCCTTTGCTGACATGTACACGAAGCACGATAGAGGATCTCATAAACTCTGATGATCAGCTCGTTGGCATGGACGGCATGGAACTCAGAGGCTGGACCCAGGCCAATCCCACTGCGCCTAGCCGTGACCTGAAAGATCCAGTGGGCCAAACTCTCCTCGCTGCATTCAATGGAGAATTCGATGCGCTACAAAATTATTGCGAGATGATGATTAAACAACTAGGCGGGGATGAAAACGCACGTGAGACTGTCAGACAGGACATGTACGCGAAGAGATGGGGTCCTGTCAAAACCCCTGTCTATGCAATATTACTACCAGCACTCCACATGCTCCCAGGAAAGAAGGAGGAGCTACTCGGAATAGTAAAGTACCTTGCCAATGATCTCAAAGTACCAGTCGACGGAAAAGACGTCCTAGGCTCCACAGCACTATTCTGGGCCATATCTACAAAGCCCTATGTACAACCAGAATTTGCGCAAATTCTCTTCGATGCAGGAGGTTCTGTCAACACCAAAAACAGATTCAATGCTACTCCAGCAAGCGAGATAGCGCAAGCAGATCTTCACGGCGATACTACCAAGAACGTGCAGATGATGAAGTGGTACATCGAGCATGGGGGTGATATCGAAAACAAAGATACTGACGGTATGAGTGTCAAGATTTTGGTTGAGATGATGAAGAAGAAGGTGCCGCAGATGGCCGAGGTTATTCAGAATGGGAGGGGACCGAGGAAAGAAGGGGATTGCACGACTTGTGGGAGGAGTCCCAAGGGTGAAAAGACGTTTCCGGCTTGTGCGAAATGTAAGAAGGCGAGGTATTGTTCGCAGGAGTGTCAGAAGGTGGATTGGAAGACGCATAAGAAGACGTGTGTTGCATCGTAGATGGTGAAACATTGGGAAATGAAGAGGTGGGGGAGGAGGCGAATCACGACGAGTACGCTTTGAAAGGACTACTATTTCTAGTACTGTTTTAGCATACTGCTTTCTCTTTTTATCTATAAGCAAAACGGAGCTTCGTTTTCTAGGTAGATCTCTCTTCGTAGCTAAAAACTCCGTTTTGTTACTAGATTAGTAGTATAGTCCACTACGTGACTAATACGTGACTAGAATTTGGGTAAAGATGTAACCCTAACTAAACATCCCCCCTCTTTTTTTCCATCTTAATCTGGGCAAAAGGTAAGTAGAGCTCCTCATGTCGAAGCCCTAAACCCAGAAGGGTAACAAAAAGCACACGGATAACGAATAACCGAAAATGCCATGAAGTCGCCTATCCAAGATGCGGGGATCGGCACATGTTGTGGGCTATACTATTACTTTGGTGGCTTTGTTGATTGATCTGACCGGTTGCGGAAGTTGTGTAGATCCGTGTTTCTAGGCCTGTCGGAATAGTCGGATGAAAGCTACCCCATAATATCAGTCAAAGTTACTTGTACAGCTAACATGACCCGAGGTATGTACAACCAATAACCGACCTGGAGACAACTCATTTGTCCTTTCACAAAGCTGCTATAGGTATTGGATGTCAAACCCTAGTGAAGATAAAACCAACCATTCATGTTTAAATACAAAACAAGTTTGTTACAGCTTTGAGGGGTATTACTAGTGGTACTTGTTCTGTGCTGACTAGTTGGCTGAGAAGGTCTACTGTTATTACTACTATCGTACAAGTACAACCACACCAGCCCTTGACATCCGCTGGCTTCGTTCCCGTGTTACGTATATATAAGTACATCCTCTATGAAATCATCTTTTGCAACACCATAGCCAGTCTCGAGAAGGCAATTTGTGCTCCATTCACCAACGCAGTCAGAACCAAACAAGAATCAACGCTTGATCACAGCCTTCAACAATGTCGTCCCAAACTATCTACCCATCTCTATGCGGCAAGGTCATCACAATTTCAGGTGCAGCATCGGGTATGGGTCTTGTAACTGCTAAACTGCTGTACCCGATGGGAGCCAAGCTCTCCCTAGCCGATATTAACAAAGCTGCACTAGAGGAGGCAGCCAACGCTCTGAGAGCGTCCAACTCATCCGGTACCGACGACATCCTCACAACCGTTGTCGACGTCAGCTCTTCATCTCAAGTTGACAATTGGATCCAAGCCACAGTGGCCAAATTCGGCGCTCTCAACGGCGCGGCAAACTACGCTGGCATCTTCATCAAATCATCAAAGATTGTAGACACGACTGACGAAGAATGGGCAAAAATACAAAGTGTCAACCAAGATGGCACGTTCTATGCAGTGCGCGCGCAACTTCGAGTCATGAGTAAGCAAGGCACTGGAGGCAGCATCGTGAACACAGCAAGTCTCGCAGGCCTGGCTGGTCGCTTTGCATGTGCGCCTTACACAGCGAGTAAGCACGGTGTCGTTGGCATAACAAGAGTTGCGGCCAACGAGGTGGGGCACTTGGGAATCCGGGTTAGTGCCATTTCACCGTAAGTACCCTCGTTACTTTTGTCACGTATTGTTAGAACGTGCAAAGGCTGATGTGAGATGCAGAGGTGCAATCAATACGCCCATGTTCACAACAGCTGCAACCCCAGAGATATTGACGGAGGTGGAGCATGGTATTCCTCTGAAAAGAACGGGCGGGCCCGAAGAGGTGGCGAGGTTGGCGATTTATTTACTAAGTGATGATAGTAGCTACTCCACGGGCGGGGTGCATGCTGTTGATGGAGGAGTATTGAGCTGATGGGGAAACTTGAATATCAACGGACGGAAGAGTCTGTTTGAGTACTCCGTTTTTTTTCGTGTCGATTTCTGGACTGATCTAGGTTAGTGGGAGTTGGTCAGCGTTGCGACTGGGAACGACCAGACTAGAGTAAAGAATGAAGGCGCTGTTATCCGTTGTATAGTAGTAGTATCGTAACAGCTATGTAAGGGTCACGTGACATGTCAGTTCTACCAGAAATCAACAGATACTTTATAGTCATATTGTAAAACCAGGTTCTCAGCTATATTCAGAGGCCTAGGGGTAATACTAGAGGAATCACCTACGTCTTCTACTAGCTTCAAAATATACATTTTACTAGACGGGATGGCATTTCCAGCACCATTTTCCAAATGGAGCCTAGATCTGGTCAGCTACATACGAAAGATAGGATCGGACTGAACCGAACCTCCATTACATGCGAGAAGCGCGAGAATGTGGCGTCACATGGCAGATGCATGTAGATAGGATTGTATTTCGCATTATCATAATCCTAATGGGGTTTAAAAGTGGGGGCGGGGAACTCCTTCGAGCGTATCGTCATCTACAAAGCATCGACGTCATGTTTATAGCGTGCTTCCCCAGAATTCTGGATATCACCCCAGGAAAGTTTGTTTCAAGATACTCAAGGACCATTTTCTCAGGTAATCAATAATAAAGATGCGGCTGAATCCAAACGGCGACGCCGCCACCTTCCCCAAGCGCTCAGGTCTTCCGCACGTATCAGGCACCCCGAAAGGTAACGCCTGGTTCTGGGGCGGCGCTGACGAACTTGGCCGCTTGAACCTGCTCACCCCCGAACGAACCCTCACAACCGTACAAGAAAATGTCAAAACAGGCGATTCCATCTCTCTCGATCTCCCCCTTAATGTCCCCAGCCCAGCTCTCTTCGGCCGCCTGGGGCTCAAACACCGCATCCGATCAGCTGTCAAAGGCGCCTATGACGACGAAGTATCGTACAACACGCAAAGCAGCACCCAGTGGGACGGCTTCCGCCATTTTGCCCACCCAACGTACGGATGCCACTACAATGGCGTTTTGTCAGATGACATCATGACGAATGTGAATGATGACGGGGAAGACGGCGAGGACGCCCCTGAGCCATCGCGTAAACTGGGTATAGATGCTTGGGCAAAGAAGGGAATCATTGGACGCGGCGTACTTCTCGATGTATGGACTTGGTCGCAAAAACAAGGCAAAGAATACGACCCTTTTACTCGATGCGCCATCACAGCCGAGGACTTGAAGGCGTGTGCAAAGAGCCAGGGGACCGAGTTGCGCACAGCGGATATTCTCCTGGTTAGGACGGGATGGCAGGAAAAGTATAACGCGTTTTCTGCGGCTGGAAAGGTGGATTTGGCTGCGCTGGCGCTGGATAAGCATTTCTATGTGGGACTGGCGTCGGATGAGGAGATGAAGGATTTCTTGTACGATGGATATTTTGCGGCGGCTGCGACGGATTGTGTGGGATTTGAGGTTTGGCCGCCACCGACTTGGGATGTGAGTTTACACGCTAATATGCTTCCGCTGTGGGGGATGCCGATTGGTGAGCTTTGGAACTTGGAAGAGCTGACGAAGAGGTGCGAAAAGGAGGGGAGGTGGACTTTCTTGCTTGTGAGTAAGCCGAGTGATGTACCGGGCGGTGTGGCGTGTGTGCCGAATGCTGTGGCAATCTTCTGAAGGGTTGGAGATGAGTGTAAGTTTATGAATGATCAGTTGAGAGATCCTGTATCGTTGTATAAGCTTGAGGCGTATATGTCTTTTGATTTGGTTTTTGGATACATTGTAGTGCGATATCTGTTATAAATTCCAGTACCACAGTTGTAGTAACCCCATACATCACCCTAAAGCCGAATGCTTTGAGAAACTGCTGCTGAAAAAGCTTCTACCTCATCACCAGACCCTCTCAAAACACCACATAAAGAACAGATTGCTGTGCCCCTTTCGGTCGTCGGGAACCCTTCAAATACACGCTCGCACTAACCGCCTCAACAAGATCAGCCCGCCATCCCACTTCTGTTGTCTGCAGTCTGGTTCAGTTTCCTGATCTCGCGCCATTGTTCAGTAGCTTGGGTGAAGGAAAATATTAGCGGGACCGTCTGCTCTACTATGTGGAACAACTAGATACGCGGATGCTCATTTTTATAAACCCGCTCTCTCGAGATGGCTGTGGCGTAGTCGTCCTTCGATCGTCTCGCCTCACTGAAGAATTTGGCTGTCATGGCGACGATTCCTACACATGCAGTAGTCCGTTTGGATCAATTCGTGCCATCTTTTTACCTTTTTATGAAGAGATTGAAATCTCAGGAAAATCCTTAGTCCCAGCTTGAACTATTTTGTGGGATTAGGTATTTCACTTCTGCCAAATACACGGACGAAGTTCCATGAGTGGGCTGGCCATAATGGCGAGATTCATCGGGTTCAAGTTGGATAGCAGCATTGGGTTGTTTTCGATTCATTGGAGGCTAACACGATATTGTAATGTGACCGCCAAAGGAAGGATGCAATCGCGAAGGATAATGTTTGTGAGTAGGAAAGCTAGTAGGGTGCGAAATGAAGAGAGAAGAAGATGCTGTTATGCTGCTAACCGTGCATAACTAGATACATCACGCCCGATAAGTATATATCCCCGTGCACTTTGTATGTTCACGCTGGGTCATTTACTATTCCGCTGTGGGTCAGCATTAGCAGAGGACGCGTGGGGGCTGCCAAGCATTGACGTCATTCAGCTAAATTTGCTCATGTCAGATCAACCGCAGCTCCAAAGCATAACAAATACTCACCCAATTCACGCATACCAAAACGGCCTGACCAACGCATCCCACAGAAACAGCTTCATCGTATTCGATACCCCACCTCGGGCTATTCTAACCCATGGGCTATAATGCATTGCCCGTGTGACCATGCTGGGATGAAGTAAGCATCTCTCCGATGCATATCCTGTAGACGCGTCGGACCGACTTCCTTATTTGGCCAAATCGTATTTATCCTGGTGGCTTGCACTGCCCATCCATTCGGTTATGCCGTGCCAGCTATCACCTAGCGTAACCATGTTTTTCGAGTGTGAGCGGGTAATTTTGAATCTCGTTCTCTGGAAAGTGATATCCGGGTATATCACGCAAACATGAAAACGGCATCACGAACATACACAAAGAGAGCATTTCTGCTCAAGAAAGTTGCGCTAATGCGTTCATTATGCTTCCAGGTTCTGTCTTCTCATGCTGTCGATATGCCAGAAGCAATATCAAGATACAATAACCCAACTCAAGCACATTGTTGCATCTAGTGCTTCGACTCAATTACATTCTCTGCGTGGGAAATAGATCCCTGCTTCGCAGCAACCTCTTCGACGCGACGATCGATATCTGGCACGAAGTCGTGCTTGTTCATTCCAGGTACGAAAAGCGGAGCGTTGGTGAAGAGGTACTTCATCTCTTCAAGCGGGCGCTTAGCAGTCTCGGGAAGGAAGCAGTAGAAGAAAATGGCGTTGGTCAGATTGCAAATCTAATATCTGGTTAGTTTTCAATCGATAATGAATCGTAAAGGAATACTTACGACGAAGAGCAGGTAGAACCTCCAGCCAACATCTGCCATGCCAACTCCAGTAGTCTGTCCGATCATGGTATTGAATGCAAAAGAAGTCATAGTAGCAATGGAAACACCCTTGGAACGGGTCTTGGTATCGAAAATCTCGGCGGGAATGATCCAGGAGAGCGGTCCACATGTGGAGCTGAAGCAGAAGTTGTACGCCCAAGTGACAACAATGAAGCCCCATGCGGCGGCGGCATTTCCACTGCTACCGGGTGGGAAAACAGCCAACATGACGGTCGCGATGATGAAAGTAACGCAGTTGCCGAGATTGCCGCCGATAAGAGTCCAGCGGCGTCCCAATCGATCGATGAAAGCAATGCAGAGTGCTTGTCCGCAAAGAGCGAGAACCGAGGAAATGGCCTGGTACTTGAGGGCGTCGGAGCCGTTGATACCAATTTGAGCGTAGATCTTGACGGAGTAGTACTGGATAGCCGAAACACCAGTCATTTGAACGGATGCCTGGATAGCGCAGGCGAGGAAGAGACGGCGGAAGCACGACCTGTCCCTGAAGAGCTCGCCATACGACTTGGCCGAATTCTCGCGCTCGAAGCTAATGGCTTCTTGAATCTGCTGGTACTCTGCCATGACCCATGCATCTGACTCGTTACCGTTTGCATGGAGCTTCGCCAGGTTGCGAAGACCCTGCTCGCTTTTGCCTTTGCTGATAAGCCATCTGGGCGACTCGGGGAAGACCATGATGAGTGCGGCTAGAAAGACGGCTGGAACGACTTGGATACCAAGCGATGTGCGCCATTGGCCGTTGTCATTGTCTGCAAAGCCGACATCACATCCATAACTGATCCAGGCTGCTGCAAGTGCACCAATGCCCAACATGAACTGCACGAGAGCTGTGACTCGTCCACGAATACTGGGGTGGACCAGCTCTGATTGGTACATGGGAACAATCATGACGAGGAAACCAACACCAACACCAGCAAGGGCGCGTCCGGCATAGAGATAAGATAGCCCTTGTGCGCCAGTTTGTAGTGCACCACCGAGGATAAAGACCTAATTTTGCGCTTTCAGTTAGCAAAATTCATGTGCTATAGAAGCTTTTGACAATCCTTACCAATGCACCGATCAGAATGGTGAGTCGACGACCAAGCCTGTCACCAGCGGGACCGGCGAAAAAGGCGCCAAAGAAAGCACCACCAGTGAAAACTGACACAACTGCTCCCGTTTCATCTTCTGTGGGGTTGAACTCTGCATTGAAGGCTGGTGAAGAAATGACTTGGGCAATGACACCAAGATCGTAACCGTACAGCAACGAACCAAGCGATGCAAACAGGCCCACAAGGAACTGGTACACTTTGGGAGGGAGCGCCATGGCGACTGCAGCTGGGGTTGAGAGGACTGCAGGAAGGTTGAGAGCGGTGGGTAAGTCAGGCCAACGCGCAGTCTCCCTGGCTCTTTATACTGGGCACATTGCCGTGCTTCTGCCAGGCTGGTATCACCCCATGGCTGTCCAAGTCTGGGGAACGCATGCAAGCGACTATACTCCACCATCTCCACAAATGGCGGGGGTATTGACTCGACTCCGCGTTTATTACCTCCGCAACCCGCGTGCTGATCCCTGTCACAGCGGTTGTCGGTGCTATGACCGAGGCTCGGTTCAAATCAAACCGATGTATACATTCGGCGCCAGTCCAGATAGGTAATCATCTGCACTCGGAGGCCTGAATTGGGAGATACATCATTCCACCACTGGTGGGATATGTCTTGGCTGCCCGAACCTAAGCACGGGTGGTTTACTTCAAACGGCCCAAGTGCAGCGTGTGCCAGACGTGTGATGCGACGATGCGTGCAGCCTAAATTCCACGAATGAGCATGCCATTTTGTGCCGGAGGCGCCAGCTGGCTTTGTACTAGGGCCCGCGCCTAGTTGGAAACCACATGCTACGCCATGAAGCTTTCTATGACCTCGAGCAGATCGTACCACTATTAACTTGCAATTGAAAACCTGGACTTCGTCTTCTTTGCTCCTGTCATCACCTCCAGGACAATTGCCAGCTTTATCCATCATGGCGTCCTTTACCAGAATCGAAGAGAGCGAAACCCCCTCCATCTCCATCAACCCCTCCCACAAGGTCGCTAAGATCAATGACAACCTTTATGGTGGATTTACCGAGTAAGCTTGACAATGGCGCCCTATCGGCTTGGGGTTTTCGAAATATGCATTTCTTTGTTTTTCCCTCGGCTAACAAGCCACGCACCAGGCACATGGGTCGATGCATATACGGCGGCATTTACGATCCCGGCAACCCTCTCTCAGACGAGCGAGGTTTCCGCAAAGACGTCATTGAGGCTTTCAAAGAACTCAAAGTGCCTGTGGTGCGTTACCCAGGCGGAAACTTTGTTGCAACGTATCATTGGCTTGATGGCGTTGGACCAAAAGAGAATAGGCCTAAGAGGTAAGACCATCATCGCATTCACTAGTGTCTTGCCTGAGCCTCGGTCGGCAATCCTACAGTCAACAAAATCTTCCATGTGTCAACAAAAAACCATTGGGTTGTTTCAGGTCCGCTTACAGGGTCCATTACCCTGTGGAGATCTACCACCCAGCATTTCGGGAGAGTGAACCCCAGAGAGAATATTGGGACTAATGCGGCGCCAGGCCTGAGCTTGCATGGATCGGCATCGAGCCCAACACCTTCGGAACTGATGAGTTCATGCAATGGTGCGAAGAGGTCGGCACAGAGCCTTATCTTTGCTTAAACTTCGGCACTGGCACTTTGGACGAAGGTATGCAATAAAGTGGATCTACTATCACACCTGACTGATTTCAACAGCTCTTGGATGGCTTGAATACTGTAACTCGGACCGAGATACATACTACGCCAACCTTCGACGCAAGAATGGCCGCGAAAAGCCTTACAACGTGCGTTAGCTCCAGACGGTGCGAGTCGTGGCTTGCATTAGCAGTCTGCTAACTTTAGTGATAGGTCAAGTACTGGGCTCTCGGAAACGAGTGCTGGGGCCCATGGCAAGTGGAGCAGATGACCAAAGAAGACTACGCTAAGAAGGCTTACCAATGGGCCAAGGCATTGAAACTTCTCGACCCAACCATCACCACCATCTTGTGTGGAGAGACTGGCTACTCATCTTGGGACTACTATGTGCTGAACCAATGCGTCAAGTTGGATGTTCACGGCCTCAGTGGCGACATGACCAAGAGCCTGATTGACATGCACTCAATCCACATCTACACTGCAGACAAGGAGCACCTCCCCAACGCCACAGCCCCCCGCGCAGCCGAGCGAGCAATACAAATGGCATCCAGTCTTATCGACCTCGCCCGCATTGAAAACAACGTACCGGAAACCGTGCCCCGTCAAACCATCTGCTTCGACGAATGGAACGTCTGGGACCCCGTGCGTGCCCCCGGTGAACAGGGTGCAGAAGAGAAGTACACCCTCTCCGACGCTCTGGCCGTAGCGAACTTCCTCAACGGCTTCATCCGTCAGGCAAAAGATGTGGGCATGGCTACTGTGGCACAGAGCGTCAACGTTATCTCTCCGCTCATGACTACCAAGGAGGGTCTTGTCAAGCAAACAACTTGGTGGCCCCTTCTCCTTTTCTCAAAGTACATGCGTGGTCACACTATCGCCCTTAATGTGCGTACACCCGAGTACACTGGCCGCACGAATCCTAAGTGGATCCGCGGTACCATTGAGACACCGTATTTGGACTGCAGTGCTGTGCTTAGTGATGATGGGTTCGTTAACCTTGCTGTTACGAATATACACGAGACACGGGACTTCGAAGTCGATATCCCTGGGCTAAAGGCGGACAAGGTCGAGGTGCATACAGTTACCGGGGAGAACATTGGAGTTGTGAATACGAATGGGGAGCAGAAAGTGGGGATTAAGGAGAGTAGTTGGGATGGAAAGGGCAAGTTTACATTTGGAAAGCATTCGTTCACGCTACTCCGATGGAAGGCTTAGCTTTGAATCATCATGACTGGATATGCAAATAGACAATATCATTAGATTTTCTTGCGAAAAAAAGGGTAATCAAACTACCACTCCCCAGTATCCATGTACTTCTTCACCATCAAAAGTAGCATATCTCTATATTCCCTCAGCACATCCGCGTACACAAACAAAAAGTACGACCCAACGATTACCGATCCCGGCAACAAAATCAGCAGCACAAAATACTGCACCATACCCCACCACGCACTCTCTAACCCCTTCCGCATAGCCTTTTCCTCCTGCACAACCGGAAACCCTTCCTTCGGCGCCTCCGACCCCAAAAACCCACACAAGGCCTCCCATCCCACCTCCCCATCCATATCAAGCTCCAGCAGCCGCTCTCTGGGAACCGCACTCCTGACTTCCTCATAATGTTTTTCGTAGGCAGCTTTTGAAGCGGGCCCGCCATACTGATTCGCACTATGCACTTTAAACGCCGAATGCACGAGCTGCATCAGGGGCGCAAGTTGGGTAAGATTGAATTGGCGACAGAAAGTGAATAAGCGCCATGTATCCAGGCACCAGATACTTTCCCGCATGCTATCTTCCCAGTCTGCATAGTTGCGGAGAGTTAAGATGACTTTGGCGTCGGGATATGCTTCTATTAGGTCTTTTGCGAAGAGGCAGCCTGGGAGGTCGGCTACGACATCGTAGTCTGCAAGGAGTTTGTCAAAGTCTTGTTTGCCGTATGGTGCTTGGTTGCGTTGGTGGGCAGGCCGATCTGAAGGGGGGAGTAAGGTGAGGTTTATTGCTTCTTGCCAGAGGGCGAGGTCCGAGGGGTTGGACAGCACGTTGCGCATTTGGTGGGGGGTGAAACCTAATTTGCGGAGGGCGAGAGTGATGGTTGTTGTGCCGGTGCGGCACATGCCCAGCACGAGGATGCGCATGGGCTTCTTGCGCACGCGGGAGGTGGTGTCGATTAATCTTTGAGTCGCCATTATTGCTTTGATTGTGTGTTGAATGGGAGTTTTGAGAAGAGAAGGGGAGGTTCCAATGGATTTGGTATGCCGAGAGATGAAGAGACGTGGTGGGTATAGAGGTGCGGCGGCGTGGTTCCGGATTAGGCTAATTAGCGGCATGTCGGGTGAACAGGGCCGCATGTGCGAGCCGCAGGTCTGGGACGCCTAGTTCGCCACTCGGTAGCGGGATCGAGGGTGTATGCTATTCCAATTCGTTTATAGAACGATGGACTAAAAAAATACATCCAGTTCAGGACCGGCCCGTGAGCTGGGTCTGCCATTTCGAAATGTACATGGACGTCAGCTCGTACATTTCTATCGTATACGGTGACTCTGGATCCTCCATATGCCGTAGTTTATACGCCTGGTTTGCCCAATCCGTGGCAGATTGCCAGTTCTCCAATTTCGCAAAGCTGAGGGCGGCGATCCGGTAAGCTCTCGCATAGTAGTCGGCAAGGCCCTCTGCTTGTACAAGCTGGGCAAGCTGAACGCTCACTTCAGCACTCTTGCGGGCATATTCCACTTCGGCCTTGGTCTTTGGAGGATCTTGGAATAGCTGACTATCAAATTTATCAAAAGCGTTTTTGATAGTGACGCGACGGTTGTCGCTGGCCTCACTGGCTGCGCGTTTCTGAGCACATGCTTCGCACTGGCATTTGAAGCCATATTGATCAAGCAACTTCTGTCGGTCCTCTTGAGCAAGCAAAAGCGAAATGTAAGAGACGGAGAACTCTTCTCCAGCCTTGATCTTCCGGCTGGCAAAGACGATGTGCTTATTGAGCTTCTCGCTCCAGTAGTAACTTGTGTTTGGTCGACACGAGTGGTTGATGCGAGCGATTCTAGGAAACAGACTGAATTTGTCGCCGGTATTGTACGCATTCGTGCGGAATATGGTCCCCACTGTCTCTAACTGCGTGTTCACCGTACCGTTGGCATAATAAGACAGTGCCAAGACCTGCTCTTGTGCGCTGGTCGAAAGCGTTTTGAATTCGTCGTGGACGAGTTTTGCAACAGCAGCCATGGGATTCCCGCCTCCCTTTGTGAGTTTGGACCGACTGATCCTGATGACAGGCGATTCGCGCATGATAATGTCACCGATGTCAAGATCGCGTATGGCAAAAACACCCAAGCCTTTTCCATTGATGGGCTCGACTACATAGACGTCTGGAGGCCCACTGCAGATGTGACGTAGAAGATGGTTGGGTGCGTGATGGTTCGAGCATGTTGCACTATAGGCAAGCGCGGAGAATGGAAAAAAGACAGCGACAGAGGTCGATTTGACGAACATTGTGACTTTTGGAGGAAATCGAAAAACTGAGTAAAGAGAAATAAGCAATGGGTGTTTTGAGCTTTTACAGGCTTACCGTGATAGCACACAAATACTAGAGTTTGAAACGGGTTTCGTTTGGTCAATTGTGCAACATGACACTCGCGCAGAACCATACTCAGCCATGTTACGAAACGCGAAAGACTAGAAATCTCTGAGACGGTATTACGCGTCTTTGATCGGCATTCGTAGTGTCGTAGTCCTGTGAGTATGGTGACCATCAAAGGGGGTGTTCCGAAGAGCGGAAGCGCGCCGCCCCGCAGCACGGATAGTACATAACTACAGCGTACGTAGTACTAACGCTCGGCGCAAGTAAGGTGCGCTCAGGGTGAAGATAGCCCTTCTGGTTCACACATGCAGCATCTTGTTGATGATAAGAGGTTAGAACAGTATCAACTTTTGACGAAAAATCCCCGGGCCGACAACTGATGTCATCCGACAACCGTTGCCGCGATCGCAGCTTCCCCGCGCTTGTGGGGCAACCAGCCGTTGTTTAACATGGCCGTCGCGGGGATACAATGCCCCTCCTCCAACTTTCTCCAGAAAATTATCAGACACCATGGTGTAAGTATAGACTATCTCGGTGCTGCATAAAACGCTCTCTAACCTTGCCTAGATACACTGCGTCTTTTGCCTTTTTTGAGGCCCTTTGGGAGTATGGCGTTAGTCATGTCTTTGTCAACCTCGGATCCGACCATCCTTCGATTATCGAGGCCATTGTCAAAGGCCAGAATGAGGCCAAGGGCCAATTCCCCAAAATTATCACGTGCCCAAATGAGGTAAGTAGCCTACATGCAGCCAAGGTTACACAATGGCTAATATGGTTAGATGGTTGCTCTGTCCATGGCCGATGGATATGCGAGGTTGACGGGCAAGCCCCAATGTGTCATTGTCCATGTCGATGTTGGAACACAAGGTCTTGGAGCTGCCGTGCATAATGCTTCGTGTGGACGCGCACCTGTTCTCATCTTTGCCGGCCTGTCCCCATTTACCATTGAGGGTGAGATGCGTGGGAGCAGGACCGAGTATATTCATTGGATACAGGATGTGCCAGACCAGAAACAGATTGTGGAGCAATACTGCAGATATACGGGCGAGATAAAGTCTGGAAAGAATGTCAAGGTGTGCTAGACTGCGACATGGAATGCGGAAACGCTAACAACTGCATAGCAAATGGTCAACCGCGCCTTGTCCTTTGCCATGAGCGATCCAAAAGGGCCGGTATATCTGTACGGCGCGCGCGAGCCTATGGAGGAGGATCTGACCCCATACAAGCTGAAAAAGGACTACTGGGCACCCATCGAGCCAGCTGCACTTCCTCCCAAAGGCGTCAAAGCAATCGCCGAAGCTCTGGTTAAGGCCCAGGAACCTCTTATTGTGACTGGCTACTCTGGCAGAAATCACGAAGCAGTGAAGGAGCTCGTCCGACTGGCAGACAATATCAAAGGCATCCGCGTGTTGGATACAGGAGGCAGTGACATGTGTTTCCCCGCAAACCACCCGGCGTGGCTGGGCCTGCGCTACGGTAACGACCCGGCCATCAAAACAGCCGATGTCATTCTAGTACTCGACTGCGATGTACCATGGATTAACACACAGTGTCACCCTAAAGAAGACGCGAAAATATTCCATGTCGACGTTGATCCGCTCAAGCAGCAGATGCCTGTCTTTTATCTCAACGCCGTTCAACGCTACCAAGCCGATTCGTACACGTCTCTGAACCAGCTGAACGAGCACCTAGAGTCTGCTTTCAAAGAACAGCTCACCAGTCAGATCTTTGATCAGCGATGGTCGGCCTTGCAAGAGTCATACAAGAAGAAACTCGAAGGCATCGCTAGCGAAGCCAAGGTTGATGACAAGGGCCATTATGGCACATCTTACCTTTGCTCCCAACTGAAGAAGCAATGCCCAGAAGATACAATTTGGGCCATCGAAGCCGTCACTCAAACCGGCTTTGTCGCGGACCAGATACAAGCGACGTTGCCCGGATCATGGATAAACTGTGGCGGCGGAGGTCTTGGATGGTCTGGTGGCGGTGCCCTGGGCATCAAGCTTGGGACCGACTATGAGGGCAAGAAGCAATTTGTATGCCAAATTGTTGGCGACGGCACATATCTCTTCTCTGTGCCTGGTTCCGTCTACTGGATCTCCCAGCGCTACAAGATTCCCGTTCTCACCATTGTGCTCAATAACAAGGGCTGGAACGCCCCACGCCGTTCCATGCTACTCGTCCACCCTGACGGCGAAGGCTCCAAAGTCAGCAATGAAGAGCTCAACATCAGCTTTGCGCCCACACCGGATTACTCTGGCATCGCCAAGGCGGCAAGTGGTGGCGAGATATGGGCTGCGCACGCGAGCACAGCTGACGAGCTGGGCAAGCTTCTCCCGGAAGCTATCAAGTCGGTGTTGAGCGGTACTTCGGCCGTGTTGGATGCTCATCTCGAGGGACCAGAAGGAAAGTACGGAGGCGGCAAGGGTCGCCTGGGTTGAGGAACTTGTCTTTATTCCTGCAGTCAATATGGCATTGATTGTGGAATATGTGAGCACATAGGATCAATTAAGACTGAAAGGTAAGGTGGGCGATGTTGGGACATGTGTCAAGGAACATGGTCATGTATTATCCCTGTATACAACTCTATCTAAATCCTGCTCGTTGCATGCAGGTTGTCTATCTCTTGGATCCGACCATATCGTGTCGTTTTGATTAATCGGGAATAATGATAGGAGCACTCTCATTATGGATATGGTACTAAGTTCATAACGGCGTAGTTCCAGTGGCATTGGATAGCTTTGCAAGAGCGATCCACGGATTGGGCTCTTCAACCTCGCATACCGTGTTCGCAGGCGGAAGGGTTCCGTCACGCATATATCGCTTTTCGTGCTCGGAAACACACTTGGTCGACTGGAAGTGTGAAGTATGCTGTGAAAACCAGTCAGTCAGTATCCCCAAAAACGAAATCTTGAGTGAAGGGAGAACTTACACCGACGTTATCAAAGACCAGTAAACCCGAACCAGGAAACTCTCCGTTCATCTTCCTCGCCGCGGATAAAGGCGTAACAGGATCCGCAACTGACGATACAAACAAAATAGGCGTATACGTCCCATTCACCTTCGGCACCCCATCAAACCGCTGACTCTCAGGCGCCCTCACCTGCATCTGACTGCAAATCGGTCCACTCAGTGCGGCAACATGCAACCCACCATACCTACTCTTCTCATGCATTCCCTCCACAAACCCCTTATACGCTTCAAACTCCGTATAATTCGACCGCCCATCCGAATCCAAACACACAACTAGCGCCCGTCCCATACGCTCATCGTAAGTTGGACTAAAACTATTAATCTGCGCCTTGAGCGTAATACTAGACAAAACCGCTACATCGCGATTCTGCAAAGCAAGAAGCCAGTAATCCATCAACACCACAAACGCCGGATTGAGATAATACAGCGAAGCAAAAACCTGACTCGTGATATCCGTCCACTGCAACAAATACGGCGTCGGCGCCAGCGCACCAGGCACTGTCAACGGATTCCTCGCATCCGGAATCGCCTGGGCGACCGCAAAAGGGTTTTGCTTGAGCTCTTCAAGCAGCGCTTCGTAGCGATCTTGGATGACGCGGGCAGACGAGGCGTTCTGGTGGAACAAGCAGAGTGCGGGGCCTGCGTCGAAACATTGCTGGAAGAAGTAGCCCGCGGCTTTGTCGCTGTCGTCTGTGGCGGTTTCCCAGCCGCCGTTGTAGTAGTCGGCTAGGTCGAGCACGCCGTCTATAATCATCCTGCCCACGCGTGAGGGATAGAGACTGGCGAAGGTGGGGCCCAGGATGGAGCCGTAGCTTATACCGTAGTACCAGAGTTTGGCGTCTTCGGGTGCTTTTCCGGTATCGGTGGCGCGGAGCTGGATGTAGTGTAGCATGTCTTGTGCTGTGGCGACGGTGCTGGCGTAGCGTGCGGTGCCGTTCACGCTGTACACATCTGAGCACCATTTTCCGTAGCCGAGGAGGGATTGATGGTGGGTTTTTAGTGCTTTTTTAGAGGTTATGTCTGCGAGGCCTAGGGGTTCCTCGAGGATGGCGTTGCGGGTTTGGAAGGAGTAGCCCGGGAAACAGTCGCTGGATGGTTCGCTGTTGTTTATGCCGCGGGGGTCGATGCCTACGAGGGAGTAGTCGGTCCCGATTTTGGCTTCGATTAAGGCGGAGCCCGAGAGGATCATGCTGACGGATGAGCCGCCGGGGCCGCCGGGGTTGACGAGGACTTCTTGTGCATTGGGTGTTGGGCCGGGTTTCTTGATGATGGCGATGTTGAGGGTGCCGGCGGTTTTGTTGGCGTAGTCGCGTGGTACTTCTAGCAGGGCACAAGTACTGGCAAGGTTAATTGGTCTTTGTTCTTCTCGAAAGATTGGAATGCTCATACAAGTTGTTATAACATGGGGACCAAGCAAGCGATGGGCTTGCAGTCAACTGTGTATGTGTAAGTCTCCATCGATTTTGACACTAGCAGATGAGACCTACTTCGGAGAAATCATAAACCATGCTGGTATTCCCTCTTGCATTCAAAGGGGAGCCGAGGCCCAACGGCAAGATGGTAGCAATTGCTGTTGCATACCGTATGGACGCTTTCATGATGTGTTTAGTCTCTCAAAAGTGCAAAAGATCGTATGATGGTAGATGTTAGAATATAGCAAGAAATTACTTCTTCTTCTTATACATGTCTACCCTTGTCAAGGAAGCCAACTGTATGGTCGCCGACTGATGCAATAGGCTGCATTTTGGCCCCTACTATACACCAGAATAGCAAACGCATTGCAACAATCAAGCCACTATGTTCAACCCTGCTCCGCATCAAGGCTGTGTCTTTTTTTCTGCAGATTCTCTTCCGAATGCAGTAATATTACTGCATTTTATTGAAGCCACTACACCGACGCTACTGCTGGGGCCCTACGTCTTGGCCATACTACTTTCCAAATCAGGTCTAGTGCAACGGCGGTGCTTGGGGTAGTGGCACGCCTCGTGTGTGTATGCAGCGTTCCGCGAATCTTACAGGAAGCATTTTGAATTGCTACCAAGAGCAGTGAGGTCAATCGTCTGATGCATGCTTAACGTAATAATGCTTAACTCAGGGAGAGATCAAGTTGGTCAAACGATTATTGTAAGATAGTCCTAGCAGCTCGTAAGCGGTACTACTGTGAAATACCGGAACCAAGAAAAACAGTAGGAACAGACAGGTAGTCAAAACAGTAGTAGTATGAGGATGGATTTGGAGGAGCTGCTGAACAGCCGGGCTGACTACTACTAAAAAAATCCCCCGATGCGTTGTACCTTATCACTAGGTCACCTGCCTTCGATAACAAACTTCCCCGATGAACAACACTATGAAAAGTAACTTCTTGTTAGCTTCGGACCCTCCTCTGATGATGTTGGCTGATTGCTCATGTATATCCAGGCGCTCAACGGATGATCGAGAACGCCATGAGACCTGAAGGTAGTGAAATCATCAAGCCTCTTGTCGATGCGTTCGATTTCCAAGTGGTCCTTTTCAACGATGTCTCTGGTAGCTCTCACATAGTTGTTGAGCTCAAGAGGCTCATTATAGATTCCCTGCATGTTTAAATAGTGCTCGCGCAGCTCGTGTATGCTAGCCGTGGAACTGGTGGAACATTCTGCCATGCTTGTATTTCGGGGCCTATGCGATAAGATGAGGGCGACAAGAGTGATAACGAAAGCCAATAACTTAAGGCCTATAGTTTTTAATTTTAGCTCTGATCTGCTGTATTAGAACATGTGTTGAGTACTCACAAAGGTCTAACCGTACAGAAAAACGCTGCACTTCACGGTTGAACCGATTTCCCTTAGTTCCCTCCTTGGGCAGGTCGTGGGAGGGCCACATGGTCATGACGGATGCTTTGGTGTATTGAGGTGTTGATGTTAGGCTTACACGTTCAATTTTGGGTTGCTCGTAAGGGGGTGGATTGGAGTCGCTAGATATAGTGAATGGTTTTGGCATCGCATCAAGGCCGGTGTTGGTAAATTTGTTGAGTAGTGATATTATGAAAATATGCGAAGAATGATGAGAGATAAGCTCTGGAGTGCTAGTCGAGATAGTAATGCTAGTAACAACGCGATGAACGATGCAGATCTTCGAGCTTCTGGTATTAGCTTGAATCTCCAATCTCGGAACACATATATCAAATACTTACAGGATGTTATGCGTGCCCATGGGATCGCGCTTCACAGTTGAAACAAATTGTTCGTGGCTTCCCGTAGGTATATAGTTGACAGGATGACATGTGGTTGTGCTGCTTAAGCCAAGATATGCGTTGTGGATTTATAGGCTGGTTGTATGGGTGTTGTCGAGGTATGAAAGAACAGTTGAGATGCGGCGAGGGAGCAATGCCTTTAAGTCGCTGCTTAGGCGACAGCAGTAATCAAATGACGTTAGGTCAAGGGAAGAGCGGAGGGCTAGTCGAGAAGGTGCGAGAGCACGGCATGAGGAAGGAGAAAGTGTGGGATGGAAAGCTCCATAGATTGTCATGTCACGAAGATGAGCAGTACCTTCTCTGGTAACGAATTTGCATAAGACTAGCATATAGCAGTTTTGTACTGCTTGGCCTTACATTGGATGAAATGTTGACATATTTAACCGTTCTCTGACGAAGTCTCAACCGCGGCGTTTCGGGGCTTGCAATTGTTCTTTCACAATCACTTAATGCCAGAGAACAGAATGTTGCACAGCGGCCGAAAATGATGATATCACGATCATCTTGAAAAACCCACCTCATGTTTGAAGTGCGAATCAAACCAGCCTGATTTCTAGATAAATTAGCTACCAAAAGAAACAAAAGGTAAAGCGTGTCCTAGCAAAATATAAGTTAGTGAAAGATTTTCCGAAAAGTCTAATCAGTAGCAGAAATGAAGATAGTACACAGATTTTTCTCAGTATGGTATGAACGGCGCCTAAATTGTGTATCGCGTGTGCAGCAAGGTATTATGCATCAACGGACATTGCTTTCAGTTGCGATCTAGCAACCTCACTCATTCATCTCACGGTAAGACTAGTTTGCAGTCACTTCGAACAAGCTCATGCACGTCCAGTGTGGGGGGTAAAAAATCTTGCTGCTATCCAAGTGTTTTTTGACCGCAAGTTGAAATCGTTACGGAACTCATGCCAAATGATATCATGTTATCAGTACTATGTACATGCCATTTCACTTACCATACACTACTTTACGAGCATTATACTATTATAAAAATTACAGCAAGCAGCATCATACTATTAGATCCTCAACATCACAATGATAGGTCGTCATTAGCCTTGTGACAGTTTTATGAAGATGATTCATGCAACGCCGCCACGCTGATCGGTCCTGGTGGTTCTGAGCTGCCGGCTACACATCCAGCAAAATCATTGCAGTTTAATTTAAACTGCGAAGACCAGGGAGTTAAGCATACGGTTGGGCACTTGTGGCTGCTGTCAAAAATACGCGATACGGTCACATGGTTCTTTTCATTCGGGGTTCACCCGGTTGCGGCGTGGTGAATCATTAGCCCTGCGCCACATTGTTCAATTGGCCTATATGACGTTACACGGCAGCACGTTCGCTCTTTGAGCAAAACAAGGCTGGAGCCTGATCTCGAACCCCACCTCACCACCACTTCTCCATGATGGAGAACAAAATATGCCACTTCTTTGTCGCTGGACGCTGCTTGAACGGGGAGCAGTGTAGATTCCAACACCCTGATACGACACCTACTCATCTCTCTCCGGAACGCAAAGCGAAACTTATCAGTCGCTCGCACTCGGGCGGCTTCGTTCCAAAAACGAAGATACCTTGCAGGTTCTTTCTCCAAGGTACATGTACCAAGGGAAACTCCTGTACCTTTGAGCATTCAAACCTGGCTACATCTACAGCCACAGCCTTCCTTCCCACATCCAGGGACAGTAGGTCAAGCATACCGTGCATATACTTTCAAAGAGGTATCTGCAAAACGGGAGAGCTATGTCCCTACAGTCACGACATTCAAGGCAATCGTGCTATGTCGAAGACGCTGTCGGACCACAGGCCCATCACGGATATTGGCCTTGCTGCATCCACTTGGGCCTACTCCAATAGCTCCCTCAGTGAGCATGATGAAATCAAAATACCAAGGAACATTGGAGGGGCTAACGTGGTTTTTGCTGATGGGGCCTCTGTTTCCTCAGTCTCTTTGATTTCGGACTTCTCCGCCGTGTCCACATCCGATCTATCTCAACACACATCCGTTCAAGATGTAGTAGACCACTTGAGTAGCATGGGCTTTGCACAAGCAACTCCCGATTGTGTTCGCTTCAAATACATTCCGGAAAAGCTCCACAAGACAGCTGTTATTAAAGTCCGTGATCCAGACTTTGCCAACAATCTTCTCCAGTGCCTTGGGGATAGCCCTATTCGCCTCAGAGATGCGGAAGTTCACATGTCGAAGATGCAACTTGGAGGGGAGACAGAATCCGGTATGAATCGACTCCAGCTTACTGGTGTTACATGTTCATGGTTCAATCCTTCCAAGGTGGCGTATCTCCAATATGAGACGGATTGGAAAGCGAAGCAGGCACTCAAACGCATCAAAGACTTGGACTCAAACCAACTCATGGGAAGGAAGCTCGATGTCATGTACCAACCAGTCCGGTCCTTACAAGTGGGTAATCTTGATGTGAACACGAATGAAGCTGGACTTCGGCGCTTTCTTCCTTCTCCACAGCCCCTTAACGTGACTTGGGGGCCTAAATCCCACATATTGACTGCAAAACAGCTAGAGGAAAAAGCCCTCACAGAACTTCGATGTCACGGTACCCTCTTAGGAGAGTGTACCCCCAGTTCCCAAAAGGGGGGAAGTAGAACGAAAATTATCGCTAAGTTCAGCGAAACAGAGGCAGCCCGTAATGCAGTCAAGAAGATGCACGGAGCCCGCCTCGATACAAGCTCGAACGATAAGATGCAAGTCACTCCTCTTGTGTCCATTAAATTGTCGATCTCTTCTCGAATCCTAGCAGCCATTCAACCACGGCTCAATTCTCTTGTTGACCAGACATGGCAAACGGATTACGTTCAGATCAAAAGCTACGAAGGTCCAGGCAAACAATATACCCAAATCCGCATTTTTGGTCAGTCCAGAGAACCAGTCGCTAAGGCCAAGTCGGCCGTGGAGAAGCTCCTTGCGGGCCAGATCGTCGCCGACGGAAATGGCCCGATCACAGAACCGTCATATTTCAGACCTTCATCAAAGAGCTTTCTGGACGATCTCGGAGCCGCAAATGGTGTTTTCATACACCAGGATCTGCGTCGATCGGTTCTTCGACTATACGGAGACGACACGGGTATCGAACAAGTCAAACGCGCTCTGGTGGCAAAATGTGCAGAGCTCAAGGAACATTCCCACACTGTCATTCTTGATCCCGAGGCTCTGGCTTTTGCCCTCAAAGGGGGATTTCGACAAATTGTCGCCGCTCTTGGAAAGGACAAAGTGAAGCTAGATATCATCAGCAATCCGAAGCGAATCATCGTCGAAGGTTCCACAAAAGATGTGGCCCAGATACAGGAAATCCTCACATGGTCTGCATCTCCTTCGTTGGAAACACAAATCTCTGGGCTCTCCATCAGCGGTGACTCCCCCGAGCTATTGTGCCCGGTCTGCTTCACCCCACCGGAAGAACCTATCAAGACATCATGCGATCACTTCTATTGCAGTTCCTGTCTCGTGTCGCAGTGCACGTCTGCCGATTCTTTCCCGCTAAAATGTCTTGGGGAGGGCGCTGTCTGCGGATCTCCAATAACTCTTGATGATGTGAAGAAAGTTCTTTCTAGGACTGAATACGATAATCTTCTTCAGACATCCCTGACCTCATATCTTCGCAGTCGAACAACCGAATTCCAATACTGCTCTACACCAGACTGTGACCGCTTCTACAGAATCTCAAAGACTACAAACCCTCGAACCTTTGACTGCGACGGCTGCCTTAGCTCGATCTGCACGAGCTGCCATCAAAACCCCCACGATGGGATCACATGTGAAGCCAACAAAGCCCTGATCAAAGCTGCTTTGGAAGGAGATGAAGAACTCGCTCAGTGGAAAAAGAATAATGATGTGCGAGACTGCCCCAAGTGCGGGGTGCCGATTGAGAAAGCGTTTGGTTGCAATCACATGGAGTGCATATCGTGCCGGACCCACATCTGCTGGTTCTGTATGAAGACGTTCGATAGAGGGCAAGATACCTACAAACACATGGAGCAGACACACGGCAACATTGCTTGAGGGATGACAATTCAATTTAGGTCGTGAATTAAGGGCATAGGTTGGATCTCTTGCTATTTGAAAACCATAGCTGGTGATGGCTTCTTTTCTTACAGTCTATGAAGACGATGGAAAATCTGCTGGAACACAATGATTGGCTCTTCCAAAGTCCTATCAAATAAATTGTTTAAGATCATCCACTAAGTCTGTCCATATGACAAAGTGTCTGAGACACATTGTGTGTATACATAGCATTCTTTGATCAAGGTCAATACATGAACTGGGGGTGCGCCTTTACACATTGGCTCCATATATGGTGTACTCACAAAGTCAAGCGTCTATCTACGATACATTCAACAGTGATTGTGACTGGCTTCACTTATAATTTCGCCACAATAATTCCACAAGCCAACATTAACTTTGAAAAACCAAGGCAAAACAGCATCCAACAACTCTTAGGAATAGGAAAACCATCATCACATTCTCGGAATCACTTCATAAGATCAAGGCAGCAATGCAGGGCTTTTCGTATCCAGCTTACAGCACAGTTGTAGTCACCGAATACACCACTGTATATGCAACGGATGCTCCTGAGACCACAAACACATATGCCGCCGCTTCAACGACAAATGCAGCATCGATGACGACTGATAGCTCTTCAGCGATCGCACTTTTGCCAACACCTACAAGCTCAATAATGGCAGATATGTCTTCAAAAATCACTCCTTTGCCAACATCTACTACACCAACAATGACTGACAGCCCTTCAACTGATACTCTTTCGTCAGAATCTACAGCCTTGCAGACAACCCCATCGATCTCTTCTGCAACTACTATTCAACCCGTCTCAACTGCTGCACCCGAGGCCGCCTCGAGTGTGCCGAAGACCGACGATACCTTTGCTTACGCGGTTTTAGCATTCATCATTCTGCTAGCAGTCCTACTAATCGTGATGCTTGCCGCCATGCTCTGTCTACGCAGCAAGGGCAAATGCCCCAATTGTCGTAGAATGCAGAAGCAGCTTGAGAAGTGGGAGTCTGGTAAGATGGAGCCTATTACTCCAGAAATGGTCAAGGAGCGGGAGGCACACAATAGGTTGTCCTCGCACAGCAATGCTCCCTCCGAGTTGGATGTCGAACTGGGTGGCGCACATGAGACCGATCATGTGTGTGTCGCTGAGCCTGAGGCGAGCAAGAAGCCATCGACTTGGGAAAAGGTAAAGGGCAAGGTCTTGCGCGATAAGAAGCCGTCGGATACGGTGCAAAACCCGTATGTCGAGACTGCAGCTAACCGCCCCTTCACTGTCGTTGAGGGTGACACGGTTCACTACAACCCCGACTATTCACCCCACATTTCCCCAGAAGCGCCGAGGGTAGAGTACGAACCTAACAACTACCTCTCTGTACCTGCCACATGCCGTTTCTCAGGCTCCTCCTTCTACTCTCCTCCTACGGGCATCCAGCGCGCCAACGGCCGTGAATCACGCGTCTTCGCCGAGCTCCCAGCTGGCAAACCCAAGCGCTACACCACTAACAGGAACCGGGAAATCGTACATGCACAAAATGGTTTGCAATCAGAAGAGTATAAGCGAGCGGAGATGATTATGAAGCGCGGGACGGCTAGGGATAGTATCATCCATCGCGCGGCAAGCATCGTTAATCTGGCGGATCAGCAGCTTAACGTTGCGCGCCATCCGTCGCTTTATCCTGAGTTTCGTGGCGAGGAATCGGTGGAGCAGTATGAGATGGTTGAGTGGCGAAAGAGGGGGGATAAGGGATCCGGTTTGAATGATGATCTTTATAGTAAATAATAAGTTGCAGGTTTGGAATTTGGTAGGTAAGAGGATAGTACACAAATGGTCTTTTTACAAGTTTTTGGTTAAAATTGAGAGCGGATTGTTAGTTGACATTATTCCTATCTCTTTGTAGCGGGTGAATAATTTATGTTATTTTTGCGGTTTGTTAACCTACAACTGAATTATGAATAACGTACAGTATCAGCCTACTTATCATGTATCTATCAGTAAAATACACTAATACCATTCCTGACGCCCATACTACCATCTCCGTTTATTCAGAAATTTTGGCGATAATGAAGGTTGTGGCAAGTCTATAGACTGATGGCTGTTGTGGCTTGACATCTAGAAATGGAAGCCACAAAGGGTCTGTGGAAGCCACGCGCTAGGCTCCCGCCCATATCCTCATCCGTTTCTCTCCTACGCTCGCATCCACAAACAACTCCGACATGGGCATCACCGATTCTGTTGGAACAGTATTATCCTTTGTCAGCCTATTATGGATACCGGCCACGTTGCTTTGCTGCTTGCCATGGGTGCAAAAACGTCAGGATTCACGAGACACTAGCTAAAGCTGATTCAGGCTGACAGAGATAGAAATGCTGTACCTCCACAACATCACCTTTTTTCCTGGAAAATGGTTGACTGAGCCCGAAAGAGCCGGATTTCTCAGTATGTCGTACATGCCCACGCCAGCGCTAAGCAGCAAGGTACATACTCACGGACGCAGAAAACCAGGTTGTACCCTTTCGCATTGCAACAAAAGACAAACATGAACTGTTTGCATGGCTTGTTGCACCACTCGGTGTTTATGCGAAGAACGAAAATGCCTTCACTGAAGAAAAGACCGGCAGCAAAATAGAGGATACAGTAGCTTGGAAATCACTATGCAAAGACACAGAAGCAAGGCTGCTTATCTACTTTCACGGCAACTCTGCAACCTTGGTGCAGGAGCGTCGAACAATCGAGTATCGATCATTCTCCGCCGGTGCATCAGACAAAATATTCGTGCTGGCATTTGACTACCGCGGCTTCGGCCTCTCCAAGGGGGAGCCGTCGGAATCTGGGCTACTGGACGATGCAGAAGCAGTTATAGACTGGGTATTAAACAAATGCCACGTACCCCCCGAACGAATCGTGCTTCTTGGTCATTCATTAGGAACGGCAGTGGTGTCTGGTATCGCACACCGCTACGCGGCTAACTCGGGCATTGAATTCGCATGTCTCATTCTGTGTGCAGCATTTACCAATGCTGGCAATGCATTTTCATCGTACTCTATTGGCGGAGTAGTTCCAGTGCTGGCGCCAATCAGGATTTTTCCTGGATTTCAGAAATGGTTCGCGCAGAGAATGGTCTGTACATGGCGTACCGACGATCGACTTGCGGCCATGGCGCGTAAGTAGAGCCAATTTCCTGTGGTGCACGTCGTCTCGCCAAGTCACATCGTCGTGAGATGCTGGAGCCGAGTTTTCCGTCGCTGACGACAGCCTAGGAACTTGTTCAAGGTTCAATCTGGTCTTGGTGCATGCCGAAAGCGACTCGACCATGCCATGGCACGAAACAGAAGCCCTTTTCCAATCAACTCTGCGAGCCGCCAAGGACGCGAGCCCAGATGACGAGAGCTTCAAGAAGGTCGAAGTTGTTGACTTGGGTGAAGCGGGCAGACGCGAGATATGGCGCAGCGACTCGCGCAGTATATCCAAGACGATTGCAAAGCATGGAGGTACGTACACATACTCAGCCTCGCCTTGCCTCGCCTCGCCTTGCCTCGCCTCGCCTCAGGCTCAGACTCTGTGTGTCGGCGTCTGGGCAGCAAAGGCGTTTCGCCTATTGCTGGAACGGGCGCCCCACACCCGTCTGACAAGTTCGCGACGCAGACACGGTCCTTCATTTTATGGCTGCAACGACGGTTTGAGGCTCTTCGGAAGAGAGTCGAAGCGGATTGTGCTGGCCTGGGATTCGATGCCTGAGTGCGCGCACTGCAGACCCTTTCCCCACAGATTGATGTTCTCTGGCCAGGGCCTGGCCCTGCATCCATGCTGTCATCGCCGGGTCTTCCGAGTCCGGTAGCGAAAACCAGGGCTAACGCTACGCTACAGGCCACAATACGTCAATGACCTGGTCACCTGTGGCGCTCACAATCCTTCAGGTTTTTGGCCTTACGGCTGGTACGGCACGCGGGTAGCGTCATGTCTGACAACGGGAGATCCCCTATATCCTCGCTACTTCTGTAACAACAGCAAACTCCGTGCACGCAGGTGAATGCTGTGCCATTCATTCGAAAGGAATGCACTGTGCCGAGATAGAGTGCTGCTACGGCTTCAGTGAATGACGAGTTGGGCTCGGCGGCAGCTGGACTACTACTTGGAAGACTTGGATCTACACCACGCGCGTAGTAGCGTATAGTTAGTACGTAAACGCCACAGTGTCAAAAGGCTCGGCATAATGGCTATATGCGTCATGTTCACCCTCGATGCCCCATGACGTTTCCGAGAGTGGGCTCCTTTGAGGCCCGCATACAAAGCGCTTCGTCGGCAAGTGCAATACCTTTGTGTTTCAACTTCTATCCACTTTCACAGGTGATTACCGCCTTTCACCCCTCGCTATTCGAACGTTGTGCACCCATTTTCGTCCAGTCGTTTCTATAGCAATCTGACCATAACCCCCACCGTGACTGTTCATTCGCATTAACATACCGCTCCTCCTTGTCGCCAGAAAATACATCGACCGCCTCAGTTAAACAAAGTACATCCACTATGCCTGCAATCAACCACCTTGAAGCGCGCTTTCTGGGAGGGTCCAGCAGTGACGGCCCAGCAATCACAGGAACCGCCATCGCCCTCATCATCTGCCTCGGACTTATACCCGCCATTGCCGTCATATGGACCGTCTGCTATCTCTTCTGGGCCTATCCATACGACCGCAACTGGTGCTGTATGAAGCGAAAGCGGCGCCCGGAGCCGCAAAGTGTGCTGAACCAGGCACCGATGAGCCAGGTGCCCATGAGCCAGGAAGCACTGTTCGAAAAGCAGGGCATGGGACTCCCACAGCGGCCGTTTGCTGCTCAGACCAGGACGGACTCTGGGAGTTCTAGCAACAGCGGTCGTCTTCAAAAACAATATAGGCCAGGAAGCGCAAACTACAAAAGGGATACCAGGATGAGCCTGCAGAGTGTAACCAGTGCCAACTCTGTGCCGTTTGCACAAGAGCCCAAGCCGTTTGTGTGAGAGAAATCAAGACTGGCGTAATGTTTAATCAGTACATACGCATACGGCTGGCCGAACAGAGTCGCTGGTTGCTCGGAAATGGGAGTTGAGGTTTCTTCGCCTGAGGACATGTTGCCGGAAGTCAAGTCCACACGACAGCGTCGCAACGCAGAATGCCAACCCTCAACATCCAACAAGAAACTCCGGATTGAAAATGGACAAATCATTCTGGTAGTCTGCCACACTCCGGCACGATAACTTCACCGACAAAGAGACCTGTTGGATTCCATGGCGCATTTCACTGCAGCACCTGAGAAAGAAGAAATATGCGTCGAGCGATAGCGAATGCTTTTGATGGCGAGCCGAGAGATTGTAAGAATATGAGGGAGCTAAAGGCGATTACTGTACACTACATGCATGCAGGACATTTGCATTGGGACCGGAGTTTTTGTTTCTTCCTGTTTGCATAGCGAGGGATACCATATTACGATGTACATGACAAAGCAACAATACATACATACAAACTCTCCCGGCTATTTCTATCTTGTGCCTATGACGGTGAAGATTCAAGGCAACGGATTGAATGCCGCCAAAGGAATGTCTTGGTCATCGGTGTGGGGGATCAGGGGATCGTGATTGGTGGGGGGCGGTAGTGCGCGCGGCCAGGCAGGTGATGAGGCTCAAGTGACTTTTATCGATGGTGCCTTGAGCAATGGCACATGGCATTCTGAACACCTGTTTTCTGCTCGCTTCGTTGCCAGGATTGACGCATGTACATACCCGGCTTGCCCACCTCAGCCCTTACATGATACGTAAGTATACTCCATACTTGGTGTGACGGGGCGGGCTGAGAATTCGCCCGACGTCTTGGTCGATACGGCCCGGTGTTCACTACTATCTCCGTGTCGCAATCTCCATTCGCCATCCGAACTCGTCCAGAGCGTGTCGACGTCAGCACTTCGCCCCAATTTACTTCATCGCAGTCAGCGCCTCAGGGCGCTCTGCGACACCACAAATACCGCAATCATACCGCCACCTACTCTGAGTTCGCGCCTGCGAACATTTACTATAACAAAGAATCCCCTGTCTGCATACACGGTGCGCCTGCGAATGCTCCAGTCCTATCTGGCACGACCAACTGCCCGCAGCGTGCTTCATAAGAGCGTTGGATTTGGTGGCGCAAGTTATATCAGCCTGAGCCTCAGCACTCCCATTCGTATCGAAAGCAAAGCGAATTCCACCATGGCGGCCCCGGATCATCCAGAAGGCGCTCAGGGAGGCCAGCAAAGTATGCTGGCAAGCCAGCGCGCAAAGGAGCAAGGAGAGGCACAAGGTCGCTTCTCCAAATGGTTCCCGCTGTCAGCAAAGGCAGGCTTCGAGCAGTGGTGGGCTGGCCTCTCCCCTATGGCAACCGAACACCGCGTCCTCTCTTTTGTCCCCCACCTCCAGAGCCCACCGACACACACGCAAACGGGCGCCGCCTCAGGCTCTGCAGTGCCTTCGTCCGTCGACCTGAATGCGCCACCGAAACACCCCGAAGACCACACCACGACTACTGCGGCCAACGACCCTTATGGCCCACGACGATGGAACTCGCAGATGGTCGAGTTGAGTGGCAAGGATCGCGCGCTCAATGAGTTTTCTGTCGAGCGCTTAGGCGAGGAGGTGGAGAACAATCTGGTCATGTTGCATGGCTATGGTGCTGGATTGGGCTTCTTTTATCGCAACTTTGAGGCCATATCGCGTGCCGAGGGTTGGAAGGTCTATGCACTGGATCTGCTAGGCATGGGACGAAGTAGCCGGCCGTCGTTCAAGATCCACGCCAAAGACAAGGAGGGCAAGATTGCAGAAACCGAGTCGTGGTTCGTGGACGCGCTCGAGGAATGGAGGATCAAGCGAGGGTTGGAGCGCTTCACACTGCTGGGCCATAGTCTGGGTGGATACCTGGCTGTGGCCTACGCATTGAAGTATCCGGGCCATCTGAACAAGTTGATCCTGGCTTCCCCAGTGGGCATACCAGAAGACCCATATGCAGTCGATGAGGAGATGCCCGGACCCCAGGATTCAACCATGGCGAACGAGTTTACCCAGGACGCTGCCGAGACGAACCAAAGCGGGGTGCAGGCGTCAACTGCGGATAAAAACAATTTCATGAACCAGCAAAAGGGGGGAAAAGGTACGTTTAGACCAGGGTTGGTGGCGTCAGCACACAACTAACATGTCCCAGCCCCAGCAAAAGACGGCAAGGAGCCACCCAAACGACGATTACCATGGTGGTTGTATTCACTCTGGGAAGCAAATATGGTATCTCCCTTTACCTTTGTCCGCTGGTCAGGACCTCTTGGACCGCGTCTTGTGTCGGGATGGACATCACGCCGGTTCTCACATTTGCCCGAAGAGGAAGCGCAGGCACTGCACGACTACAGCTACGCTCTGTTCCGCCAGCGCGGTAGTTCAGAGTATGCGCTGTCATACCTCCTAGCCCCCGGTGCGTTTGCCCGCAGCCCTCTGATTCGGAGGATACAGGGCGTAGGGCGGCAGTGGATACAAGCACATGACACGCCTTCTGTGGATGGCGATGCCCCACCAAACCAATCTGCAAGCTCTGAACCGGCCGCGCAGCGCGAGAAGGGTTTCCCTGTCATCTTCATGTACGGAGAGAATGACTGGATGGATGTTGCGGGCGGGTTCGCTGCGGAGGAGAAGATGAAACAGGAGCGTGAACGCATATTGGCAAAGGCATCGCCCGAGGAGAAGAAGCAAGATCATGGCATTGCCAAGGTCATCATCATCAACAAGGCGGGTCACCATGTGTACCTGGACGGGTGGGAGCAGTTCAACCGGGTGATGCTAGAGGAGATGGAAGAAGTCAGGCGGAGAGAACAGGAACGAAGACGCGGATAGAATTGGGTGGATAGACGGATGTGCATAGTATTGGGCGTTTGTCGGTTGGGTTGTGAACTGCTTGGCGTTTGGTTAGTAGAGCCTCTCCAACTGCAGGCATGACAATGTTAGCATAGTTTTTTTTTGTTTAGATGCAGTCGACTCGTGATGGGTTGTGGGTGTAGAGACTCCGCCCGGGTGGACGGTACCCCTCCCATGGCCGGCGGGTGCAGAGATGATCTCCTCACATGAGGCCCTGCATGCAGTCTGCCCCGGCCCCGTCCCGTCCACGTCTTGATCTAGTGCATGGCCTAGGACGTGTCACCTCATGTCGTCGAAACCTCCCAGCCCGGCCTGCCTATACGATGCTAGGCGTGGTGGGGTAGACACACAACGGTGCCAGCAATCCTGGTCCTCACCGCTCCCGGCTAGGCCAGCGGCTGCATCCTCCCATGCCATCCGAGTCGCGCATACACGACACCCTCTGTCTGTCCCTCTCTCGTTCGATATGAGCACGAGACCCTTGCATCTTCACGTGAAAGTCACAAACCCAGGGACGCGTTTTCCCGGCACATATATCGCCATGCAATAGCGCTCTGCCCTTGCTGCTGCTACTACTGCTACTGTACAACTCTCGGCTCCTGTGACTCGGGCCTCACATGTCATCGCCAGACGCAGACGCAGTCGACGTCACAGAAGCACGCCACGGACGGTGAACACTACACGCAAAATGGCGAACCAGACCCTGGACCAGATGGTCAAAGGCGCTCCGCCGCCCAGCACAAACGTAAACAAGCTCGCCGAGAGCATGGAGAGAGACCCGCCGCCATACTCGGCCTCGATACTCGCACACGGCCCCCACGACGCAAACGACCGACTCCCTACCATCAAAACCCCGCGACCGCCCGTTATTAGCGACCCCACGGCCCTACTCCCATCGTCCCCGCCCCAGATATACTTGAATCTTCTCATCCTAGAAGCTAGTCTCCGCAGCCAGTACCTCACCTTGCGCGCGCGGCGCCGGCAAAACACTTTTGTGCTTACGCTGCTGGCGGTATGGATAGGCTTCTGCTTTTACCTACTGTGGCTACGGCCGCGGGAGGACGGCAAGGGAATTGGCGGTTCACAATACTGGCTACTTGATATGCTACAGAAGGTCGGCTTCATCACAGGTGTTGTGACTGCTCTTCTGTTCTGGGCAACTGGACAATGGGAGAGGGGAGTCCGGTGGCCACGGCGCTGGATTGGTGTTGCCAACCGCGGGCTGAGGGGTATGAATGCCAAGATTGTCGTCATAAGAGGGCCATGGTGGAGAGAATTGGTCGAGTGGGCGCATTTCGTTGTGCCATTCTCCGGTGGTCTTTGGGGCGGAGAGACTGGAGGAAGCTCATATCACTTTATCAATGTCGCACAAGAGAGTAAGCATGCGTTGGATGGAGGTCGACCAAGACACCGTATAGTCGAGGATGGCAAGGAGTATGCCGAGGAAGACATTGCGCCTGGAGGCGACTACATCAAGCTGCTTCTCTTACCAAAGCCATTCACACCCGACTTTCGCCAAGAATGGGAAGTCTACAGAAATGAATACTGGGCCACGGAAAACGAACGACGAGCCGAACTCCGCAAGCGCGTCCGCGCCCGCCAACGCGAAATCGCCCGCGAAGAAGGCGGCTGGCTCTGGTGGACTGGCTGGCGCGGCTGGAAGCGTGCCCGCGGCCTCAGCAGCCGCAGCGCTGACGTCGAGAAATCCGGTCACCACGCCCACCACCGCACTCTCTCCCACACGGGCTCTTCCCGCAAGCGCCGCTCCAGCCTCCTCCAACCAACCCGCAACAGAGACCGCTCCCACTCCCGCTCCTCCTCCCGCAGCACCACCCCCACAACCACCGACCTCGACCTCGACGCCCGCCTCCGCCCCCTCGAATCCCGCGAGCGCCGCTGGAGTAACGCATCCAGCAGCACGACTACCAGTCGCAAATCCTCCCTCCGCTCCAGTTCCACTCTCATTTCCCAAGGAACAGCGCAGTCCGCTCGTCAACCTCCTAGTCCTATACTTAAACAAACGGCAAACCCGACTTCGTCGTCCAGACCAGGCACACCGAGTGATGGCAATGTACCTGTTTGGCAGAGCAAACGCGCCAGTATGCTGAGTAATGCAGAGAGTATGAGTGAATTGAGTGAGGATCCGGGGTATGAGGCTGAGCGTGGAGAGAGCGTCGCGAGGGTTGCGAGGAGGGGGAGCGGAAGGGCGGAGAGTGCGTGATTTATCGACCCTTTATATCTCTCCTTCTTCTCTTTTCTCCCTATCTTTCTTTTTGAGGATGAGGTTTTTTTCTCTAGGGGTGCCGCGTAAGGATATTTTTTTTTGTACAGTTATGGAAAAGCGTGTGTTCTTCTGGAAGAGAGAGAGGTCATGTAGGTGTAGGTGTAGAGGGGGGGATTATCTTCTTGACTGTTTAAATGATACCTTTTTTTCTTCTTCTTTCACTTTTCTACTCTTCTATATAGTTTGCAGATTTTTCGTCTAGGTAGAGAGTATTTGTACAAGAGACGCATGTAGAAACTCTATAGCTTCTCTTTTTTTTCCTTCCTACATGTTGAAAAAAAATATTCTCTAGGTTTCCAAGTACGTGTATTGCTGTACTGCGATTGGGGGGGGGCGCAAGTATGTGGCGCATCTCGTCCGCCCAAGTACGAAACATCGCGATATATATTCAAAACAAGACTGGAATCTTCCATCAAATCAAACAAGGCCGGTTGGCGCAATGGTAGCGCGCAGCCCTCCTAAGGCTGAGGCTGTGGGTTCGAGTCCCACATCGGTCGCTTTCTTTTTTCTGTCCTTTTGCTCTTGTCTCATCAGTAGACGCCCTTTTCTTTTGCGGTTGGAGAAATTATTTTTGTTGGGTTGGAAAAATGTTTAGTGGTAGGTGGAAGTGGTGGGGGGTGATGTGGGGATGGTGTGAGAGCTTGGACGGATTTTCTTTTTTGGAGGGATGGGATGGGATGTTTGGTGATTGATTGTTGAGTTGTGGGCCAAATGAGTAAGATATTGAGAAGATGGTATGGGGTTTGAAAATAGTAGCTACCTGAAAAAAATTGTATTTTGGTTAAAGTGGTATTATGATGAAAGTAGAATAATTAGACTGATTGTAGTGACGGTGCGATGTATTACCTTCACCTCCTCATTCACCCTCTTTTTTTTCCCTTCAATCCCACTATTTTGCCACTCATTGTCTTCATGCTCTGATTCTTGGTAGTCCTCTGTGACTTTGGAGAGTCTTGAGGCTCCTGATCCGTCTTTTTGTAGTTATGTCTTTTGCTCCTTCTGAACGGCATGCTCCTGCTCCCGATCTACGCATTTCGTATCTAGTCCTTTATCTACAACGTTTGATGGCGTCTCGATGGCCGTATCTTGCGACTCTTCATCTCCTGATATCTGCGGTTCCTGGACTTCTGGTGTCTTTTTCCAGTTCCGGGACTACGTGCTGTTGCGGCTGCTGGAGTTCCGGTATTTGCTTTGGCGGCTCCTGGGCTCTTGTTGTTTGTTGTGGTTCCGGGACTACATTCCGTGGTGGCCCCTGAGGTACGTTTTGTGATAACTGATGGACCTGCTGTGGTGCCTGGTAGATTTGATGCGGTGCCTTATGAATCGGCTGTGGTACTGGATGGATGTGTTGTGGCGCCTGATGAATATGCTGCGGTACCTGATGAAGGTTTTGTGGAAGCACCTGATGTGGGTGTTGCGGCAATTGGTGGACTTGCCCTGGAATCCCATGACGGTGTACTGGTTGTGGCACCTGGCTGATATGTCCTGGCAAATGATGCCCATGGTATACTTGCTGCGGAACTTGTTGAACATTTTGTGGTTGATGCTCTACATGCTGCAGACCATTATTTATGCCTTGGGCTTTTCCATTAAAGCTCTCTGGCCCATTTTTGATACTTTTTTGCCCATTACTGGGACCTCGCACCCCCTGCTTCAACTCGAGTAGTCTGCTGTTCAAATTCTGCAGCCCATCTCTGAGTTCCTGTACCTCCTCCTCTGATGCTGGTTTTTTCTTAGGCCGACCAGTCTTCTTTCGTGGTGTTACGGGTCCGCTAAGTACGTACGTCACTTGACGAAGTTTGAAGCCAAGATGGTCTGCTATCCATTGCTGTTTATGACCAGCTTTCCATAATGTATGAATCCTCAACCGATCATCCCTGCTCAGAGGAGTGGTGCGGCGATGTTTAGGGGTACCAGGCTGCTCTATGAGAGGACATGGCTGTTCCATGATAGCAGTTGTTCAAAGTCTAATAGTACGAGTGAAGTTGAAATGGAATAGAGGTGGCGAAAATAACCAGTAGGGGCTGACTAAACCTGTCTACCAGATCGACAAAGCTTGGGCGTTTTCATATCCGCAATACCGCCGCTGATATTGTACTACCAACGTGTTTTACCCACTAACAGCCTGAAGTCCTTCATTTCGTGGAAGCTGTGACATAAGATCAACCCAGTTATTCGTCTCGTGTTATCACGTGAGGACAATTATGCCGCGAAATCATTCAACTATACTACGAGTGCTTCCAAGTAAATAATATTTACATTTGAAATAAGCTTTGCCAAGGTTGATAGTAGTACCAAACTACAAGATTATTACACTAAAAAAAGACTCGAGCCTCATCTTTGACGGAACAAGCCGAGTTTTCAGCTGCTATCTATTACAACAACTACATAAAAGTCTCTATGGAGATTAGCAAGAAGATTTGTTTGCTCACTAAAATGGAACCAACCTAAGGGGATTCTTTTAGCTTGAATAACATATCCAAATGTACATTTGTTCATACAGCGTAATGCCAGCCTCATTACTCAGTATCATTCACCTTTTCGTGTCTAGAGCCAAACGCCTGTCGTCACAGATGCACAAATATGGAAAAAGAGGAACACCCCTCTCCAGCAGTGGAGGAACCAAAGATGCAAAACACAGACCCCAAAGCTGCCGTCAGGCTAGAAGCCAAGTGAAAAAGAAAATCCTACTATTCTCCTCGATCGAGTTAAATTGTAAAACCCCCTAAAAAGGGTATCTTTGAAATAAAACGCCGAAAAAACAAATCTGAAACACTACCTCCCGCCCTTGCTTGTGCTGAACCTCCTCTGCATCGCCATCGTAGGGCTGCCTATAAAACTTCCCCGCGGACTCCGACTGGCGGCCGGCATGAGCGGTACCTTGGCCATTCCAAGTTTAGTTTCGAAAATGCGCCCCACAAGTGCCTGCACGCTGCGCTGAATGTCTGGTGCCATCTCAGTGCCCAGGAGCCCGACTACCAGAGGTGCGAAAAGATCAATGTTCTTTTCAAAGTCGGCGTTGGGAAGACCAGTGTAGCCGTCCAGCACGGTGACAACAACAGGTCGCCAAGTGACAATGTTGCGTTGCTGGGTTTCCTCATCGAGCTCCACATAGGACGCGATGATGTCTTCGCACAGGGGGATCAGCGCAGCTTCAGTGTCCGCGCGCGAGGCAGCGCGGTCGTTGGACGTGTCGTGGTACATTCGGAAGAGAATGCTCACGTAGACTGACGCAGATCCGCTTTCCTGCTTGAGCAGATTCGGTGGCTGCTTCATAAAACCTTCCCTGAAGAGTCGGGACCGCAAGTCGCGGTTCGCATTGAAGCGCTTTGCAAAGTGGTACGATTTCTTCAGTACGGCCATCAGACGCAAGAGTTCTCCCGAGGGAATCTTTTCGTAGACAGCATCGTTGGTGAAGAGCTCTTGAACCGTCTCGATCATGAGCAACTGAAGAACACATTTGGTTATGATTTGGTTGAAGAAACGTCGGCGAGCGGCGGTGACTACAACAGGAGGCTGTTGGAGGTCTTGGCCTTCAGGACGATAGTCCTCAAGCTCTTGTGTTTGGCGTTTGGGCAGCGGAGAGGGCATGCGTTGCTCGCCACCAAGGGTGCTGGTAGACTCTGAGGCGACGAGGGATGGCTTCTGTGCGTTTGACAGGCCGTTGATGCCAAGCGCGTTGTCTACCTTTGGCTCTTCCGCAGGTGTCTGCAGGGAGAGCTCGCCCGTTGGTCCATCTGTTGTTGGTGTCATGTTGTCTGCCGAGTTTCCCGATCCATTCACTGGAGGGTGCTGTGGTGAAGATCCGCTGGTGGCTGCAGAAAATAATGCGGTAGCTTCTGTCCTTTGGAAGAGATCAACGAACGCTCTCACAACCTGGCTCCAATGGCCTGGCGTGAACTTTTGAACATTTTGCAATATAAGCTGCTGGAGGCAGTTGCTGCCAATGCGTGCCAATGTGTCATTCTCTTGACATATACAAAGTGCCAGAAGATCGAGGAAGCGGTCGAGCATGTACTCCAACGAATCGAAAAAGTGTGTGAAAAGTTTAATCATGTTGCGCAGAGCCTGGATCATGGTTGTCGAAAGCCAGACGGAAAGCTCTTCGTGGTTCAAAACCTTTGTCATCTCCGACTTGGATTTCAATACCATAAAGATTGGGTACAGCAGCTGCCGCCAAAGCATGTCCCAAAATTCACGGGGAAAGTTGTTACCGTAGCTGATCAGAGTGTCGAATAGATAACTCAAGGCTCTTGACCGCACTTCCAAATCCTCGCCAGTCATCAAGACGTCGTGGAAAGCAAAGAGGACAGGGAACCAAAACTGCTCTTCCTGCGTTTGCCGGCTGGGCTGCTTTGGTATCGAAGAGGCCGTTTCGGATTCTTTCAAGTAGCCGGCGCGAGCAGACAACGAACATTCAGGCGTCCGGAGCATCTTGGGTACAGACGACTTCAAAAGTTCTATCGCCTGTAGTGACTTCTTCTGGAACTTGAAATTCTTTGAGAACTCAGTAAGGCATACAATCAGGTCAGCAAAGGCGCCTTGCGATATGACGACGCCAAATCGTGTGTTGTACACTTGAGTGACGTTCTCAAATGCAAGGTTGACGATGCCCTCTGCTTTTTGTTAGTGACTATACATGACCTGAACCAATTTCAACGTACCGTAAGGCTCTCTCGCAGCCACAGTGAAGACACCGAACATAGTTTTCCAACCCGAGCGAATGTTCTCCCCCCGTGCCTGAATCATCTGAATCAAGCAGCGTAGTACCATGTCTTTGACGGACACGACGTTGGTGTTGTTGATAATGTGCTCAAAAGGCTTCAAAAAGTCTTTCTGGAACTTGAAACCAGGCAGCTCCTCAATCTCCATGAACTTCATCGACAGCTGCCGCAGCGAGTTCAGAGCAAAATAGACAACGTTGGTGTTGGTGTGGCAGCCCACGTCGTTGAAGTGAGCGCCCAGTACCTGCCAGATATTGGTCCACTCGAAACGTACACGCGTCATGTTGTAGCCACTGATTTCTACCAACTTTTGTAAGCTGTAAGTACGCGGCGACTCGCTCTGACCGGAGGATTGAATTTCCTGCCAGCTGACTTGAGTGAGTGCTTTGACAAAATCGACAATCGCTTCTCCCGATAGATTTGCGCTGTTGGTGAAAATGCGGTCTACCCCTCTAACGATTTCGACAGACCGACTTTCCTCGGCCACTTCCGAATGGAAGCCGAAGTTGCCTGCTGTCGAGTTTGCTCGCCGGTTCTTCCCTGGGACGTTGAGGTTTTTGCGCGGCTGCGAAGTTCCCGAACTAGACTTAAGCACATCGGGAACGGCGCGCTCGTCGATACCAGCAGAGATGAGCTGGAAACGGTCCAGTTGAGACACGCAGGTGAGTACCTCGCGCCATGATTCTCGGAGTAGGTTTCCCTCTGTTTGTGCGATTTCGATCAATGCTTTCAGAGCCTCCATATTCCTCACCTTCATCTCGCTCACGTTGTAAAGGTTCGTGAAGCGTGAGAGGAAGGCGACGAAAGCTTGTCGCGAGTTATCGAGGTCAAACAAACATGAAATGCGAATTGATAACTTGATGCCTTCAATGCACAGGCGAATAATTTCAATGTTGTGATCCTGGGCTTGGCCAGAGAGAGCGGTCAGGACAGGCATCCAGGCGACTTCGAACATTGGACCGACATGCTTGGAGGATGAAGCAGGAATGAATTTGGATACAGTGGGAGCGGCGGCTGTTCTCCGCTGAGCACGAAGGAGCTGTTTGTAGAGCTGCTCGGTTTTGTTGGCCATTGCTTCTGAAGCCTGAACAATTGCTTCTCGCTGAGAGTCGCGAGCACTTCCTGTCAGTACTTGACCAATACTTGACAGTCCGCCAGTAGGCTGCTGGTTGATTAAGCCTTTGTCGGCAGCAGCCTCCTGTTCTGTGTTCAAGACGATCTCGTTTCGTGAGATTTCATCAAATATGCCTTGGAGATACTCCTCCGGGAGATCAGCATTGTCATTGATACCGCGGTTGTTCTTGATGAAGTCAGCCGGTGTCATGCGGGGGCCCTTCATCTTCTTGCTATGCTGGTCGACGTTCAGCATAATGACTGAATACGACAAGACGTATGCTGTATCGGCGTTGGCGAATGCGTTGGGGTTGCCAGTAATATATCTTTCCGCAAACTTCAGCATGAAACGATCAATTTTCTGGGCTTCACCGGGCAATCGGAAGCTCTGAAGGAAACGTCGTAGGGCGTCGGTGAAGCGTGTCTTTGAAAAGTCCATCAAGTCTACAAAAGCATGCATGATGGCGATATTCTCTGGATCGCCCTCACCGAGAAATTCGCCAAGTGCCGTCTTGTCGATTTGGTCATTATCCAAAAAGAAACGAGCAACGTCTTCAGGCTTGTTCGAGGGAATGAAGCCCTCTGCTATGAGCGTCTTGAGCCCACGTTTCGGCTTGTAGTTGAACTGCTTCAATGCATTCGTCAGAGCAGTCTTCCGCTGCTTGGCCTTTTCAAGCTGGCTGTAGTCATCTTCCGCAAGCGGCGTGACTGTGCCAGAGTCTGCACCAATCATTGGAGACTCTGCGAGCGTTCGCGTGTCTATGGATACTCTAAGGTCATCTAGTGATGGGCGCAAGCTTGAATGGACTGCCTTTGTGTTCTCGGGAAGCGCCTGTTGCGCCCAGTTGACGAGCGAGCGCAGTATCTCAACCAATGCCTCCAGCGACTCTTGCTTCATAGCATATTCTTGAGGAAAGCTCTGTTCAGTCTCATGTGAAGAGTTCATGGAGGCTGTAGTGAGCGAGGGGGGCAGGGTGCCTCGGGTTTGCCAGTCCATTTGCTTGGCCTGCTTTTCCCGCTGCTCCTGATACGCCTGCTGCTGCATTGGTGTGATTGTGACAGGGTTGCTTGAAATCTTGGACAGGTGCTCCACAACGCGTTGGAACATGTTGTCAAGTGCGGTGCGGTCGCAGTCATAGTTGAGATAGATCTCTACCAGGGCTCGGGGGTCTGCAGCCAGCCTTCCAAATATTGTCAAAATGTATTGCTTCTGAAATGCAGGGGCACTTCGCTTGTCTAATGTTGCCAGGTAAATTTCCTTGAGAAACACCTCGACTTCCTTCTTGAGTGATATGCGCAGGAACTTGAGCATCTGCCAGAATACCTCACAGGCCACTTCGAACACCTGCTTTACTGAACTTGCACCATTCCGACTAAGGCTCAAACACAGGTATTGCTTGACCGCCTGAATGAAACTTGTAGGCTCATCGCTGCCACTGCGTATGGTAGCGTAGGGTGATTCAAAGACAGCAATGTTATTGAACAAGATGGTGTGGATCATGTGCAGTGAGAGAAGCTTGGAGCGCATGCCCTGCGACCGCACATCGTGAGCGTGGTCAACTGACAGACTCTTTGTGCTCAGCCGGCACATGGCTCTGAAGACTAGGTACGCATCTTTGACAAATATCTCGTCCTCTTCCTCTTCTTCAGTGTTGATGTGAGGCGAGGCGCCGTCTTGGCCCGAGACCTGCCGCGAGCCAGCCTTGGCTTTGATCCGAGTCACGAGCGTTGGCGCATTATCGTGTATACGGTCGTCGTTGAAGCTCATATTGTTTTCAAAGCTTTGTAGTGTAATTTTGGGCCCGGTGTGTTGGTCGACGGCCTTGTCGTTGGGCGTGGCTGATTCATCAGGCTCATCCTCGCCATTGGGCTCATCACCGTCGAAGCCTGTCGGACTAGGTTCTCCCCGATGTACACTCTCTCCAGAAATGTTCTTGTCGTTGAGAGACACGCGTGACAGATTCAGCCGAGCTTCCTTGGCAGCCAATCTGGCCTTGACTCTTTCAAAAACAGTGCCGACCATCTGGGTCAGTGCACCTTGAGCAACCTGCTGGTTTGCACTCGACTTTGATAGGAGGAAGATGTTGTACGTGAGTCGCACAGCCTTGAGCAATCCGGCTCCATGTACCACAATCTTGTCGTTCAATATGGCGGCGAGCAGGGACTTTACAATCTGCAGCTGGATCTCTGGGGCCGTGGCCTCACCCTGAAAGCAATCGCATATTGTGTCTATGGCCCTTTCAATTAGGGGCGGTGCCTCGCTGTTGTCAGGGCGGGGGTCGGTAGGGACGGAGAAGTAGGAGTAGCTGATGAGCTTGCCGATGCAGTCGAGGGCGGTGATAGAGACGGGGACATTGGGGGCCTCTGAGGCGAGTTGAAGGGGTTCGAATAGGACCTCGGGGTTGATGCGCGCGGGGTCACCCTCGTTCTTGATGGCAGACAGGGCGGCATTGGTGCTGTCGCCCAACTTTTTGTTCTTGCGGGCATCCTTGGAAGCGGCAATGGTCTCGAGCGCAGTGACGACGAAGACGAGGGAGCTGCGCGTCGAGGGGCGGGTTGCGGTGGTGGCGACGGTCGACTGCGAGTCTGTTCGTGAGCGGGATTCGAGGGGGAGGCGCTGGTCGAACATCTGCTCCGAGGTGCGCGGCGGGTCTGAGGTATCCGGGACGGATAACGCTGGTGCCTCGGTTGTAGATGTTGAGGTGTCGGCTTCTTCCCGAGAGGGTTTTACTGCTGGTGCTTCTGATTCTGCATTTGCTGCCTTGTCTGTCTCTGTTTCTGCCTCATCCGGGGCAGGCGAGGCATGCTCGGAGCCTGCATCAGAGTCACTGTCGTCATCGTCGTCTTCGTCGTCTTCGTCCTCATCCTCGTCCGTCTGTTCCGCCTCTTTCTTCTCCTCGTCGTCCGTTGTTTTTTCTGGGGCTGCGGCAGGCGTCTCATTTTCACCCATGGCAGCGGCCTTTTCCTCGGCGTCCGAGGCCTGTATTTGTGTTATTGGTGGGGGCTCGGTGTCGGCCATTGTGGTGTGTGTAAGTAGGTTGTCACGACTACGGCCAGGCTACTATGATTAAGGGACCAAGGTTGGAGGACGGACGAGCGGGCTTGGGTCAGCGACCATCCATGACCCCAATTCAAACACGAAGCAAGAGATGGGAGGGCAGTCGCACAGTTGCAATGGCGCACAAGGCAACGTAATGCAATCCAGGCCGATTCCAGGATGCGGGCCGTGCCTAATTATGAGATGACAAAGTGTCTTTCCTGGCTAGTTGGGGCGGACCCAGAGCTGGTGAGCTGCGTACCTGGCCGACTGGGGGCGCTAGCTGGTCAAGCCACACTAGCCACATCAGCCACACCCACGGGTCAGCCACTCAGGGATCATCAGCCACCGCCGCCACAAGCCTTTCCGAAATCTCGCGTTAGGGCCATCGGGTCATAACGCTTAGTACCCGCCGACGGATCTCCAACAAGCTGGCCAGCACTAAACTTTTCTGTTGAGCGACATCTCCAGTCTGCCATCTCTCCCTTGCCCAGTCCAGCTCCAGAGCCTTGAGCGGTCTCCCAGCTCCATTGCCTGCGCCTGCTCTCTTCCCGACCTGCCCCCGAAGAAAGAAGAGCTGCTGCTTCTCCCCTCCCTCTTCCCGGCCATCGCTTAGAGCAAAATCTCAGCGCATCCAGGAACCCCGACACAATGCCCGCTGCCACCACTCTGCTATCCCGGGCGGGCTCCCAATTGACCTCGAGGGGTTCAATTGCCCTGCGCGGCGCCTTCTCTCCCGCGACTTGTACCGCGTACGTTGCTGCCATCCCTACAACACCACACACGGCCTGCAAACACCAATCCCGGGCCCAATCCCGACATCACTGGCTGACCGCGAAACATGTAGACGCACACCCGCCCTCTCTGCCCTCGCCCGGTACTATGCCTCCAAATGTGAGCATCCTGCTGTCTGCTAGCACGTCCTGTCCGCACCGCTAACCTCCCCTCGCCGCAGCCTACCCACCCCACAGCGTTATCAGCATGCCTGCCCTCTCCCCGACCATGACCTCCGGAAACATTGGCGCATGGCAGAAGAAGGTTGGCGACTCGATAGCGCCCGGTGATGTGCTCGTCGAGATCGAGACGGACAAGGCACAGATGGACTTTGAGTTCCAGGAGGAGGGCACCATTGCCAAGATCCTCCGCGACGCTGGTGAAAAGGATGTTGCAGTCGGAAGCGTAAGTGTGCTCGGAATTCACGTGGAATCACTATACTGACCATCACAGCCAATCGCCGTCATGGTTGAGGAAGGTGAAGACGTCTCGGCCTTTGAGAGCTTCTCCATTGAGGACGCCGGTGGTGACAAGAAGGCCGCTTCATCTCCCAAGCAGGGTGAGGCTTCGGAAGCCAGCGAGCCCCCCAACAACTCCGGCTCCAAGACCGCCCCTCCAGCCAAGGAGCAGTCCGCACCTGCTGCCATCGAATCAGACTCGACCGGTGCCCGTCTCGAGACGGCCCTCCAGCGCCAGCCTGCCATCTCCCCCGCCGTCAAGAAGCTCGCTCTCGAGAAGGGCGTCCCGATTGGTTCCATCAAGGGCACTGGCAAGGGCGGAGCCATTACCAAGCAGGATGTTGAAAACTACAAGCCTGCTGCGGGAGCTTCCTCTGCCGCTGCCGCGGGCCCTGCTTACCAGGATACCGAGGCGAGCAGCATGCGCAAGGTCATCGCCAGCCGTCTTACCGAGAGCATGCAGCAGAACCCCCACTACTTTGTCGCCTCCAACATTTCCGTCTCCAAGCTTCTCAAGCTCCGCGAGGTTCTTAACGCTTCCGCCAACGGCGCCTACAAGCTTTCGGTCAACGACTTGCTCGTCAAGGCGCTTGCCATTGCCGCAAGCAAGGTCCCCGCTGCCAACTCCTCATGGCGTGAGGAGGGTGGAAAGGTCATTATCCGCCAGCACAACACTGTCGACGTCTCGGTCGCCGTCTCCACCCCTGTTGGCCTGATGACTCCCATCGTCAAGAACGTCACTGGACTCGGTCTCCAGACCATCTCATCACAGATCAAGGACCTTGGCAAGCGCGCACGCGATGGCAAGCTCAAGCCTGAGGAGTACCAGGGCGGAACCATCACCATTTCCAACATGGGCATGAACCCCGCCGTCGAGCGATTCACCGCCGTCATCAACCCCCCGCAAGCCTGCATTGTCGCCATTGGCGCCACCAGGAAGGTTGCCGTATCCGGCGAGGCCTCTGAGGATGGCTCGGCAAGCATTGAGTGGGACGACCAGATTGTCATCACCGGAAGCTTTGACCACAAGGTTGTTGACGGTGCCGTTGGTGGCGAGTTTATGCGTGAGCTGAAGAAGGCAATTGAGAACCCTCTTGAGCTTATGTTGTAGATTTTGTTGTAATTGGGTGCATTTCAGGGCGGATGAATATGTGCGTGTAACTTTACCTCTCTGGCTAGATGAGAAATGGATTTCCAACCCGGACGGAACGATTTTTTTATGTATAGTGGATGGATGGCGCCTTGTTCTATCCCCCTCATGAAATTATTTTTGTCCCATTGTTGTATTGCTTGATAGTTGATATCTCTCCCACTCTTGAATTTGTGTTGTTTCTTTGGCGATTTCAAGTATCACCTCGTTGAAATATCCCCTTGTTCGCCACTACTAGACTAATCCGCTGGCTAGCAAAATTGCACCCAACCTCTACCGACAATCTATACTGCTACCAAAGGAAGAGTAAAAGAAAAGAAAATCATTTATTTTTAACCTCAAACACCACAACCTCAACCTCTCCATCCCCACCAACCCTCTCACACCTAACCTCCGCCCTACCCCCCTCCCCCCTCATCTCCACCTTTACACTCCGAAACAGCTTCTCCTCCTGCACCACGACCCCTCTCTCCGCCTCCTCCACAACCTCCAACTTCGGGAGTGTCGTCAAATCCTTTTCTTCTTCCTTACTTCCATCCCACACGCCCACATCCTCCATACCCATAACCCTCTCCACCACATTCGCCACAACAGGACTATCCCAGCACCCCTCCATGCGCGGCACCGCCTTCAACGACGCATGCGCGTAGCGCCGCAAACAGCGAACGCGGCATTTGATTCCAGTATAAAAGAGGGAAGCAACGACACCGGATTCGCAGATTGAATTTTCAAAGTTTACGTTTTGGGGGATCTTGACGGCGAAGCTGTAGGCGATGTGGATGGTACGGGCGCAGGAGAGGATGCGGTGGAAGAGGGGCGTGTGGGCGGCGTAGGATAAGGGGGAGGTGGAGAGGAGGGTGTGCGTTCGGATTTGGGCGCTGCTGTGGGACATGAGGAGGAGGGTGTAGGAGAGGGGTGTGCGCGAGGATCCGGGGTGCGATCCAAAGGCCGGTGTGTCTTTGTCTGGCGGACAGGAGTTCAGGTGGGCTTGGGTGCGGTTGTATGTTTCATGCCAGGAATTCAGTAGGGTAAGGAGGTGGGATTGGGTTTTTTCGAAGCAAGGGGGGGACTGGTGGGATTGGGAGGTTTGGAAGAGGTGCTCTGCGTGGGTTATGCGGCGGAGGATAGTGTCTAAGGCGTCTTTTGCGGCTTCGGGACTTGCGAAGATGGATTTTTGTAAGTTCAGGGTGTGTAGCGAGTGTGGGAAGATGTCTGGGTTGGAGAGGTGGAAGTCGGAGCCGAAGAGGGTTCTTTGCGTGACGAGGGCGGCGAAGCTGCGGACAATGCTTTGTTCCATGACGCTGGAGCGCGGGACACGGCCGTCGCCTAGTAACTTGATTCCGTTCTTCAAATGGGTCTCGGCGATTTCGTGGCGCCCTCTTAGGTACTCCAGGAATGTAAATAGCATGCATGTTACCAGTACTACAGCGACATCCTGTGTATCACTGGTCCTCGCCAGCATCGGCTGTAAGGCGGAAATCGCCTGGCTGTACTGCTTGAGAACGAATTTCTCTCTCGTGTCGATACTCTGGCCTGGAATAAAATTACACTCGTGTGCAGCACTCAGCGCAATGACAGCATGCATGATAGCCGGTTCAGAGGCAAGGGCTGGGATAACAGTTGCGTGCCAGAAGGGATACCCAAACCAGCCTGACGACGTCCATGATACGCGCTGTTTGTACAGCTCAAGGTAGCGTAACTCGTCTGATGGAAAAGACTTTGCCAAAGGTTTTGAAAGCTGAACTTCTGAGGAAGTCGTAGTTGGTTGGGAACGACGGCCATATCGATCAAGATAAGTATTTCCTCCTCCTCCCTGGGCACCGTAGCCATCACAAGTCCGACCAGTACTGAGACAGCGATTGCAGACTGGTTTTGTCTCGTCACATTTTACTTTGCGTGCTCTGTTTCCATGTCAGGTATATATCAACCTAGGGTACCTTGCATGGGTCGGGATCCCCATCTTGTCCTTCCAATCCTATATCGTTCACGATAGAGAAAATGCAAGAAACCCAAAACAGTGGATTGGTCCGCGGAGGAAGAGCGAAATAATAGCAACATACTTGCACGTCCCACATCCCGACCTTGATTTCTTCCGCGCCCTCCCGGTACTTGCAGTATGCAGGATAGATGTTGTAGACACAGGCGGTGCTGGTTGTCTCAGGGGTACGTTAGTAAGCTCCTGTAACATTCCGACTACCAAGCAATGATAGCACCACTCTCACTCGGCGATAAGGCTGGGGTGGAGTGATAAAAAGCTGAGTAAACTGAAGGAGCAATTGGTTCATGCATGGTGCATTGGATCAAAAGGCAGCCTGAAGCTCGCTAATGGCACGGCTCAGCTTTTCTCATTCGCTCGCTACTCCTTTTCGGCTTTTACTCAATGTGGACGATGGGACACCTGACGCCCCGTCACCGTGCTCCTCGAAGATCAAATATTCAACATCCAACATCCAAATTTTCCAGCGTTGAAGACATCGAATCTCATATTCGTTCATCTATGGACTGGTCTATCATAAGCATCGCATTACCATGATCTCATCACAGAAAACAAAATGAACAAAGTCGAATACCACTTTCCTTCCTCCCAAAACGTAGTTTGTCATATACACTACGCCGTCCAAATGCTTTTTTTCCATTTGCCCATACGCCTGCATACATCTCCTCGTCTAGGACTCAGCGCCGTCGGCCTTTTGGCCCTCGGCATCAGCCATCTCGGTATCCTTTGAGTCCTCAGCAGGTGGCGCGTCAGCCTGCTTCTTAGACTCGGCTTCCCGCTTTGCGCGCTCCAGCTCAGCCTGCTTGGCAGCGTGCTCCTTTTGTTGCTTCTCCATGGCGGCTTGCCTCTCACCCTCAATCTTGTCGTTGTAGCGCTGGATGATAGGACCGGCAATGGAGCGGATGTCCTCCTTCTTGGAGACGTATTGTGCCTTTGACGCATCGTCGCCCTCGTCGTATAACCATTCCTGTCTTTATTAGTACTATTTTCCTTCTGCAAAATAGTTTTGGAACTTACCTCGATGGTCTCGAGCTTCTGGTTGAGCCTGGCCTTCTCGTCATCGCTGGCAAACTCAGCGTAGACGTCGAGAATCTTGTCCTTGAGCTCGTAGATGAAGCTCTCAAGGTTGTTCTTCTCGTTTTCGGTGTCGGCAACGAGCTTGTCCTCCATAATCATGGCGTTCTCGCGCTCAGCCGCAATCTGCTTGGAGGCATCGTCAAGCGAAGCAGTGCCTGCAGACAGAGGCAGATCTCCCTTGCGGAGCTGCTTCTTGACCTTGCGCATCTTCGGTGGCTCCGGAGGAGCATCCTTGTCCACGTCCATTGCCTGCGCATCATTCGTTAGCTCATTTATTTCGGGCGCAGAAGCAAAAGGACGCGCATGTACAGAATCATCGCTAAGCTTGTATCGTTTCGCAGCACGTTCTGCTGAACTTTGCTCGCTGGTACTCGAATCATTAGGAAATTCAGAAAAACGTACATCACCCTCTTTCTTCTCTGATGGAGACTCGGGAATTGGCTCCTCGACCTCGGTCTCCTCGACGTAGTATCCAGACTCGACGTTGAGCACACCGTGCACGTTGAGGCGTGCCTTGAGTTTGCAAATCATGAAATCGCCCTTGGGGTCCTCCTTGACGCCCTTGACAGAGAAACGGCCGATCCAGGGGTTCATCTTTCCGGGAAGCTGTTCAGGCTTGGCGTACCTGGCCTCCAGGTCGAAGGGGTGTTTTCGGTAGAAGGTCAGGATCTTGGTGGATGGCATGACGTTGCCCTTGTTGAAGACGGTGAGGCTGGTGTCCTCGTCGGGAATGTCCTCTGACTTTTCCCATGTGAATTCAATGGGGTAGTTGACCATGTCGTGGACGGAGAAATCACGGACACGGAAGACTGGCGAGAGGATAGCGCAGCAGAAGGCGCATCCACGGGCAACAGCCTCATCTTGGTTCAGGGTGAAGGACAGGGGCTTGCCAAAGAAGTCTTGGATCTTCGTCTTGAGCGCAGGGACACGTGTGCATCCGCCGACCATCTCAATCGAGTCAATGTCTTCGACGGTAAGCTTGGCCTCGGTGAGAGCCTGCTCAATGGGCGCAGTGGCGCGCTCAAGGAGAGGCTTAATCAGCTCCTCGAGCTCCTCACGCTTGAGCATACCACGCACGTCAACGTCGTTCATGATGGACTCGACGTTGATGGGCGCCATGTTGTTGGCAGAGAGAACCTTCTTGAGCTTCTCAACACCAGCAGCGAGACGGAAACGCGCCTTTCCGTTCTCCATGACATCGATCTTGTACTTCTCCTTGAATTCCTTGGCGAAGTGCTCGACAAGGGCCTTGTCGATGTAGCGGCCACCAAAGTGCCTGTCCCAAGCGCTCGACTTGACGGCGAGTTCGCCCTTTCGGAACTCGACAACAGTGGCTGTGTAGTTGCTGTGGCCAATGTTGACAAAGACGACTCTCCGTGGCTTCTCCTCTGGGCCAGGCAGGTCGAGCTTTGGAATACCCCAGCCGAGGGCGACTGCGGTGTTGTCGTTGATGAGTCTTAGGCACTTGAGGCCGGCAATCTCTGCGGCGTCGAGAATGGCGCGGCGCTGGGCGTCGGTGTACCACACGGGGCAGCTGAGGACAATGTCGTTTACGGGCAGCTTGAGCTCGGCAGAAGCTGTGGCCCGCATTTTTGTGAGGTGCATGGCGGTGATTTGGGTGGCGGTAAATCGCTCCTTCTTGCCCAGGTAGTTGACCTCTGCGCCCACCTGGCCGTCGATGTCGACGAGCTGGGCAGAGACAAAGTCCTGCTCAACCTGGACATCTGGATCTTGGAGACTGCGGCCGGCGAGGCGCACAAACGACGAGACGGTGTTCTTGAGGTTGGAAATTTCTTGGTTCTTGGCCATCTCACCAATGTATCTGCTCTTGGGGCCGAAGCCTACTAGTGATCTGTATCATGGCCAGTCAGCCGAGTGTTCTCTGAGGGGTGATGTCTTCGCGAGGGGGCTACTTACGGTGTTGCGCGGTTGGAAACCTCATTTGCAATCTGGATAGTGAGTCAGTGTGAGCCATGGACGACAGTGACAGTGAAGGATATGCGGTGGCACTTACAACATCGACACCACGATTCCGCGCAACAGCAATGACGCTGTTGAGCGTACCCAAGTCGACTCCTACTACAGACATTGTTGATCTGTGATGGTGGGGTGTGTATGGGGGGGAGTGGGTGTGTTGTGTTGTGTTGTGTTTGCGTGTGGAGGGGTAAGAGAGGGTATATGGGGTATCTAGTGCGGCGAGATTTTATGGGCGGTAAACCAGGACAAGTGTCGAGGAGTAGTAGCGAAGCAATACAGGGAGGCACGCGCCGCAAAATTTCAAAATTTCAAGACTGCGCTGGTATGACCTAACAAGAATGCCCGACAACCCAAAAGGAACCACACAGAACTTTCTCGATGGCCCCAAACAGCGGGGCTCTTTTTTGCTGGGCGGGCGGACGGCACAGACCACCGCCGCCCTCCAAGTCCGCCGCCGCCGCCGCATCATCACCGCACGCCAACACCAAACCGTCCAAACATCAACACCAAATATCAACACACACACAAACACTATCACCAACAGCAACGCGTCGCGTCATGCTCCAGTCGCTCCGTGCCAGCGCCGACGCGTCTGTTGTAGGCGACTTCTCTTCACCACCTCGATAGTCGTCGCATAGTGTTTGCGTCCACCGCGCGCCTCGCAACAGCTGAGGACGGCTGACATCATGGCATATGTGCCCCCCTACCCACTGTTAAACAGGACCTACAACCTGTATCGCGCATCCCCACTTCACCATGGCGACTCGGCTCTGCTCAGCGATCAGTCCATGCGCGCCCACGCCAAGCGGCTCAAGGAACAGCTCAAGGGCGACAATGTGCGCGGTGTGCAGGTCGACTTTGCCGGCGGAGAGGAGACGGCAAAGCTGGGCCCGCTCGAAGAGTGCCGCTGGGAGGTGCTTGGCGACGAGGATGCCTGGATTGACCGACGTCTCCAGTCAGAGGACCCAGGCGCACCGCGACTCGCGCCAGATGTCACCCCAGACCGAGCCCGTGGCGTCCATGTGAGCCTCGAGTATGAGAAGAACATGTACAATGCCCTCCTTCTACGCGACCCGCATGCTACGTCTTCGCCCAATGGCTTCACCTCGCTTCCTCTTGTGCTCGTGAAGATGCCAGCGCCAATACGCGAGATATTTCTAAACTACGTCCGAACCACCTTCGACGCCCATGTAGCTCCCTTGAGGCTTCCTTCGTCCTTTATCACGTCGTCCCTCGAGACCTTCTTCAGTCATCTCACAGCACGCAGCTCGACTCTATCTATCCAAGATACTATAAAGCAGCTACATGTCCAACTCACATTCCCCAATGCCACAAGCCTCCTCAAACACATTGAAGTCACAATCGCGGCAGAAGACGTAGCCGGGTTCGTCCAGCGCGGAAAGCTGCTGAAAGAAACCCACAGCAAACCCTTCACAGCCGCCCTATCCAACTACCTAAACCGCCACCTCGCCCTCGACTTGTCCCACCCAAAAGTCCAGATATCCCGTATATCCTGCGCCAGCTTCCACCTCGGCACCGAGCGCCTCAAAATCGTCGCCCCCGACACCCTGCCAGACACGTCCATCACTGACCAAGGATCCCCGTCACAGTCACAGGATTCGAGTGCAACCCAACTTGCCGTCCATCGACTGTACACACTGTTGGTTCAAGAAGCTACAGGAAGCGGCAAGTTTTTGCCAGAGGATCTGGCTACGGATGCAAGAGAGGATACGCCATCTTCGACTGCGAGTTCCCGCCGGAAACGAGCGGTTAGTACTACGGCGACTGCAAATGGGACTGCCAAGAAGACGAAGGCAAAGGGGAAGCAAACTAACGGGGATACTTCCCAATAACTAAAAGTTCAACCCTTTTCTTCGGCGTTGTAGAAACAGGCCTGTTTTTGCTCATTGTAGGCTACCTATTCCTTTTTTTTGTATGATACCCCCCGTAGTCCATTTTGCAATCATGCCAATCAAATTCTGCCTTTTTCCATAGCTACACATTGCAACTGTGGAAAGTTAGTTAAAGCCAGTACCACGTGATATATACATGGATTGTCAACTACCTAGCTACAAGCCCATCATCACTCACGTCGCACATCAAACGTCAAGAGTGTCAACGAAAAAAAAATTACTTGGTTCAACAGGAAATAAGTTATCAAGTCAAAAAGCGTACTCATGAATACATACTAATACGCCAAAAGAATATAGGGAATCGTAACAAACACCAACAACCCCCACCCCCAAGCCACATCAAGTATACACACTCTCTGTAAAAGAATTAACCTGCAACCCCCGTTCCGCCATATCCGCCTTTTCCAAAAACTTGAGCTGCATCCACACCAAATGCCCCTTAATCCTATCTAGCTCCTTCCTCACCTCCTGGGCCGGGCGATCAACATCATACAAATGCCCCTGCTTGTGTTCTTTATCAGAATTCGGGTTCGGAGTAAACGAGTCATAGTCTTCAAAGGTGAGAATGTTGTCGTCGGGGTCAGCATGGAATAGGTCGCGGAAGACAGATGTGTTGGTGGAGGCGCGGGTGCACCATTCGTCCCAGAGTTTGGGGGAGAGGGGGTCGGAGACGAAATCTGCTTCAGGGCCGGGCATGGTGTCGTTGCGGGAGTTTTCGCCGGGAGGTTGGGCGTTGGGGTCGTCGGTGGCGTTGAGGCTTTGAGGGGGGAGGAGGCCGAGGTGTTCGCGCCAGAGGTTACTGCGGAGTTCGTGGGCGAGGCGGGCGGCTTTGTAGGGTTTGCCGTCGAGTGTGGTGTCGATTAGGTCGGTGTCTTGGAGGACGATGGAGAGTTCTGAGTCGTGGAAGCCCAGCTGTGAGCGGTCGTTGATGTTGGATGAGCCGCAGATGACGGTCTTGTCGTCGACAATGCAGATTTTGGCGTGGACGTAGAGCTCTTCTTGGAAGAAGTACCGTTTCTCGTCTTCGGCCTCACCTTCCCACTCCTCATCGCTGGGCTTCTTCTCAGTGAGCATGGCGTCGTCGGCAATGGAATCTGGGTCAATCACACCACCCTGATCGCCCTTTCCAAGTTTGTCATCTTCATCCATGTATCTTTTCCTCATCTCCGCTGCTAGTCGTCGCTTTTCATCTCCACCCTCTTCTGGGGGCGCTTCGAGCTCATCGATCTCGGCAGTCTCCATTTCCATGTACGTCATGCCAGACTTCTTCTCCATCTCCTTGAGCTTGGGTGTGACGTTAATGCGATCATACGAGCGGAGGTTGAAGAAGAAAATGTACTTTTCGGGGTCGACACCGGCAGCCTTGATTTTGCCAAAGATGCTCTCGTCGCCTCTGCAAATACTCTTGAATTGGTAGTCCATGATAGCTCGCGTTCCAGCCGCAGCCTGATCCCGCAAATCTCCCGCGAAACCAGGGATAGCTGGGATGACGATAATGATCCTGAAGTTCCGTTGTTCCTTAGCAGCCTTTAGAACTGCATCGACCATGGCAGCTCCGATCTGGTTGTGGACTGGGTTCTCATCATGTTTGGTAGTCGCGGTGATGAAGAACTGGTTCTCAATGTATACGTAATGTTGGGCGTTCCGGATAATCTCGCAATAAGCGTTCTGGATGCTCTGTTCATGAGGCTCGATGCCCATGCTCCAATCCGCGCTACTCCTGACAAGCTGTGCATGTACAGTTCCACGGTTGTCGAGATTCTTGCTACTGAGCTGCGTCACGGGATGGTGTATGTAATGACCAACAGGGAACTTAGGCCGTTGTACTCCAATCAGGTCTTCGTCGGCACCCTCACGTCCTTCCATAGTAAGCCAGTCATATCGTTCGTCACGCTTGTACTTTTCACGCTTCACAAAATTCCACCGCAGAACAAAGTGTTCGGCAATGTCGTAGATTGCCGGGCCTATGATTCCCATGGCAACGTCGTGCCATGGCATGCGACCATATTCGAGCTTGTCCAGCTTGTTTGATTTCCAGTCGTCAACACTCTCGAAATCCATAATACGGTTATTGTTGTAGTCTTGACCAGGGAAAATCTGGTTCTGCACACCGGAGGGATGTGCATCAGACAATGGATGCTGCTTCTCATCCCATCGGCCGTAGCACAGATCCAGTCCACCAATGAAGGCCATGGCATAATCAATGACGATGAACTTCTCGTGATGAGCCCAGTAGAATGTCATGTCTGCGGCATTTTCGAACACATTATGGTCAGGGTGCCGCATTACCCTGATATTCCCGTAACCAGGTTCACCCTCTTTTATAAGACCCATGAGGGCTTTTTTGGTATGCTGACTGTTGCAGGTGAGAGCAGCAGAAACCTGTAGGGTAGGTGAGTAGCTGGACGTACAGCAGACATACCCATACTTACCTCCTTGTACACAGAAATGTAAATCTTGACACCAGCCTGGGCGCGTCGCTTGAGAATTTGATCCAACCTGGATTGCTGATTGTAGTAAGGCGGCCTCTTCAAGAACAGCTCTGGGCTGAGCCACCAATCCGCAATGTAGATGGTCTCCTGGGCTTTCTCCAGAGCCTCGGCAACGGCCCAGAAGTAGTCTCGACCATCGACGTACCATTTCACCAGATTGCCGTCTCTTTCGGGCGCAAAGCTGTTGAAGCGATGGCTCTCGGCGATCTTGCTCCTCTTGGCGTCGGTTGCTTTCTCGTGATCCTCGTCATGGCGATGATTGGTGTTGAAGAGGTTGCCGAACTTTCCAACCTTGTGCTTAAGGTGTACAGCTTTGATATGTGCGCCTCGCAGCTTGGTGTGCTCAAGCTTTTGCTCAATTTCCTCAACCTTTTCCGAAAGACGGTGGTCGAAGGGATGGAAGAGCTTCTTAATGCCCTTTTCTTTAGACATGTTGCCAGCAGTGGGTATTGATCAACGATCACCGATCGGTGACCTGCAATGGCGTGGCGTAGCAATGGCAATGGCGAGGCTTGTGAGAGAGGCGAGTGGAGGGGGAGGCTGAGGAGTGAGGCGTGTGGCAGAGGCGGTGGAGCAGGCATCAGCCATATGGGCACGTCTTGTACTTATTGGGCCGTCAAGGTGAACAAACCTGTATGTAATCATTCTCATCCTGCGCACAGCAGGCGCGCACAGTATTGGGGACAGGGTGCAGGGGTGGTGCGTTCCTTCGGCACAACAGGAACCACTGACGTCACTCCCCGCTACGCCCCATTGCGACGCGCTACATCTGCCCCTCCTCGTATCATCAGCCATTGCTTGTTTAGAGCTACCGACCAACTCGGCATCATCGATATTAGCAGAGTTTTCTGCTTTTTGCCGAATCACACGGTGACATTGCCGTCTAGAACATCGCTGGAGCCTCGGATCATCTCAATACTGTTGCTACATATACATACTTACCTCCCATGAAACAGACCCTTGCAGAGCTTACGAGCACAGAAGAACCATATAGGTATGGCTCTATCAACAAAGTGCGTGCCACGCAAAATAATAGAAAAGAAAACCTTCACAAAGATTGCCTCCTTGATCATCAACCGAAGAACCGCCGAGAGCCCTTAGCAAACCAGCACATCAACTCTTCAGGCAGCCACTACCACAGGCCAACCATCCTCCCAGTCCAGATAGTTGTACCCAAGGAAGAAATCCTCAGCCCCGTATCCAACGCTTGGACGAACTAGGACAATAGTCAGCCACCATCAAGCACATTACTCATCATCGACTTTACCATAATGATAATACATGACGGTCCTCCCATTCTCCGGGTGCACCATGACACCCTGCCCGCCCGGTGCATATACATCTCCGTGGCTGGCCAGAATCGTCGTCCCACCGTTCGCCTCTAAACAGCTCCTGCCACTGCAATCGTAAAATGGGCCTTTGGGCGTTTCTGAGCGACACACGGCAACATGGTAAACCTCGTCATCGGGAGCAAGGCCTGCCTCTGGTGTGCGGCAACAGTGACCAACACTGAAGAACAAGTAGTAGAATTCCTTCTCCTTGTACATGATGGCGCCTTCGACTACCAACGCGTGCTGTGTGTCATTTCGTACAATGTTGATGATGCGTCCATTCTGATGAGCCCAGTCCCCAAATGCTGTTATATCGTCGTCAGGAAAAAGCTCGACTTGGAAAATATCTTGCCAGAATGAGCCAAAGGTGAAGAAGATGGGACTGTCTGGTGCTTCCTGAAAAACAAAAGGATCAATTAAGTTGTACTTGTGCGATTGAGGGAGGCCGATATCGCCGCGATCTTGCCAGCTACCTGGTTCGAGCGAGCTTGAGGTAGCAACTCCAATCAATGAGTTTTGAAGTCCAAATCTGGAAACTGAGTAATGACAGTAGTACGTGTCGCCTCGCTTGGTCACGGAGGGTGCCTGAATACCATCATGAGAAAGGATTTCAATGACAAACTCCTCTCAATTACCAGACACTGCACTTACCCAGATATCCTGTCCATCAACCACAAATATACTAGTGCCGTTGTGTAATAGCGCACCTTCGTAGCGCCATGGTCCCCCGAGAGAGGGCGCTGTAGCAACGGCGATGTTACCGCTAGTTGAAAACCGCCAATAAGTTCCATCTTCATACCAAATGCTGGGGTCGTGGATCCATGAACAGTTTCCCCGACATGGCTCAGGATCTGGATAGAGTCCATCTACTAGTGGAGGACCTGCTTGTGGGTTTGGCAGAGGACGAGGTTCCGGCCCGGCATGAGGATTTGGTTGTGGTATTGCAAGCGGGCTTGCAACTGTGCTGTTTACAATGAATGGCACAAAGGTAGCGCTAGTAATGAAGAACGCGCCAAGTAGAGCAGTAGTAAATCTTGCCAGGCCAGAGTCCTGAATCATAGCTGGAAGTACTCTCTTTATCACAAATAGCAGTGTTCACTCAATTTTCAGCAGCGCTTTTCCAGACTTTCAGCAAGTTGACTGCAGTTTATATGGTACCGAGAAAAGAACCACGTCAGCGGTCATGCGCAAAAACTCGGCCTTGAGCTCTCCTCGTTTGCGACCATAACTGGCGGCTGACGTCGAGGCTTCTACTTTACCTTCACGATATAATCGGTGGTGAATTCTGTTGTGACAATCTTGATTATCGTCCTTGAAGTTAGCCGCAAAGCTTGTGCAATGGCCATGTAGATCGGTTGGCCGCGGTTTTGTGCGGACATTTAGACTAGGCTGTGAATGTTTGAAAACTCTCCAAGCCAACATGTTCAAGCCGATCAGGCGACTTGTCTGCCTAGGCCAAGCAAGAGCTAGAAAACCATTTGTGATCTCTCTATACTGGCTTCGTATTTGAATCGGTAAGGGTATGGCAGTAAAGCAAGCTAGACTTCCGATAGCAACCCACGCTGGGTGACATATTGAAGAGTTGTGCAACAGGGCCGATTCTGCGTCCGTTCCGAATGACTAGGGGTCTTCCTTGATAGAATACAAACTCGGTAACGTACCTCACGGCTTGGCCGGACACACGGCTTGGCCGGACACTTTTGCCAAGCCCCCACCAAAACTACTACTACCTACAAATGTCGCAACAACAACAATATTTAGAGCCTCCTAGCGAGTGCCAGATACAGCTTGCT